>NW_019396682.1:181714-206827 GCF_000591075.1 Eurytemora carolleeae | reverse complement strand
AATTTTGATTGGGGAGCTGAGCGAGCAATTGAACCACACTGAAATGTTCTTAGTTTAGTTTTAAAGATTCTTATTTGAGTTAACTAATATTTCAGACAAATCTGAGTTCCCAAGCTAGCAAAACATTAAAGTTAAATTTAATAGGGCTTCTTAGAAATTCATTAAAATCATAGAAATTATAGTTTTGAAATCTTTAGAAAGCGTGTTTCTTGTTTATTAATAAGCTGCTAAGCATTATTAATAAAAAATCACGTTAATATTTTTGACTTAAAGAAGAGTTTCATGAATAACTTTTAAATCACGTCTAAATCTTATCAAGAAGAGAGAGGTAGGGGGTATTTCCATATGAGAATAAGTTTGAGAATTTATTAAATCTGATAAATGTTTTACAGGCACGTTATTATAATCTGCACACGTCAGATCACCTTTCAGATTTCCCCGTGGTTTATTGTCGGCAAAATGCGCGCGGTAGTTTCTCCGAATGCCGCGCATGTAAATATTCAAATTGTATGATTGATTGATTGATAAGATAAGTTCTAAAGCGGGGAGGGTCTCCTTCAATCAATTTAGTCAATTTGATTTTAATTTGAGAGACAGTCATTGTGTTTTTCTCAATCTTTTTCTTTTTGTCGGATCTGTAGAGTGGTTTAGTCAATTACGTGTTAGATTCTGGATCTTGGACGCTGATTAGCGATAATAGGTCTCCTAGTCATTACAGAGCCGGNGGGGGGGGGTTGATTATTTTCGGGTTACTTTTTATGAGTGTCTATGTTTTTATTCGTGAGTCTTGAATAAGAAATTGTTGAGTCCGGTAGCCAAAATATTTTTAATTAACTCACCATGATTCTTGGACTTTACAGGCACGTTTCAGGTCTTCATTTTGATATACAGTGTAATCTTTATCATCAAAATATTTACTTTTTTATAAGATATAAAATTGAGATCATTTATATTTCTTTTTTTCATATTTAAACTAACAAATTTTAAATCGAATTTTTTGTCTGTTAAAATCAAAGTTCAATTCTTTGTTTTCTTTCAGCTTTAAATTGTTTACGTTAATTGATATTTTTTCTGCTTTCTACCATTTTTATGTTGTTTGTTTTTCACGTTTTTAAATTTTTTATTTAAAAAAAGACGTTTGTGCAAGGTGTTTATATTTTAGCTCTCTTGATAAAGTAAATAGTATTTCTATTTGGAATTAAAAACATATAACATTATGGAAGACTCCATTTTATCAAGCTCATGTGCATTTGATGTTTTAAAGAAAAGCAAATAGTTTTATCAGTAGGGGTCTCTAGTAGAGACTCTCTACACTATAAAATTGCTGTGTAAATTGTGTTCATTGAACGATTTAAAATTAAAACTTCATGTCGTCTTCATATTCCACAGTTGTATGAACAAGTTGTATGGGTTTCATTGCCCATCATTTTGAAGAACTTGTATTGATCTGTAGTATTGTTTGTTTAACGATCTGGTTGTGAATATTGGTGAAAAATTAATTATATATGCTAATCACATTTAGTTCTAGACTATAGATTAACATGTCTGATTCACAACTTTCCGTTTAAAAACTTTTGGTTGAGCAAAAAAGAAAAAAAGTGACGATATATTGTTCATTGTTAATTAGATAAAGGCTGAAAGGGTACCACTGTGCATGGGAACGTTACTGCTTAAAATTAGATCAATAATTCCCTTGCCCTTTGGTTACATTTTTATATTTTCATCTCAGGGTGTCTAAAAATTGATGTTTTGCTATAAACATTTTTCAATTGGTGCAAATGTAAAGCACCCGTAACACTATGAGAGCCGTCAAAAATGTAAGAGCTGTCCTTATTCTGAACTTGGATGACTGGCTTATCTCTTGACTGAACTGAACTGAACTGAACTGAACTGAACTGAACAGACCTGAACTGTACTTATAATTATCTAACTCAAGCTTGAAGTTGAACTGCATTTATAATTATCTAACTCAAGCTTGAAGTTGAACTGCATTTATAATTATCCAACTCAAGCTTGAAGTTGAACTGTACTTATAATTATCTAACTCAAGCTTGAAGTTGAACTGCATTTATAATTATCCAACTCAAGCTTGAAGTTAAACTGTATATAAAATTATCCATCTTAAGCTTTAAGTTGAACTGCATTTAAAATTATCTAACTCAAGCTTGAAGTTGAACTGCATTTATAATTATCCAATTCAAGCTTGAAGTTGAACTACATTTATATTTATCCAACTCAAGCTTGAAGTTGAACTGTATTTATAATTATCCAACTCAAGCTTGAAGTTGAACTGCATTTATAAATATCCAACTCAAGCTTGAAGTTAAGCTGTATATATAATTATCCAACTCAAGCTGGAAGTTGAACTGTTTATATTATTATCCAATTTAAGCTTTTAGTTAAACTGCATTTATAATTATCTAACTCAAGCTTGAAGTTGAACTGCATTTATAATTATCCAACTCAAGCTTGAAGTTAAACTTCATTTTTAATTATCCAACTCAAGCCTCATAGTTGAACTGCATGTATAATTATCCAACTCAAGCTTGGAGTTGAACTGCATTTATAATTATCCAACTCAAGCTTGGAGTTGAACTGCATTTATAATTATCCAACTCAAGCTTGAAGTTGAACTGCATTTATAATTATCCAACTCAAGATTGGAGTTGAACTGCATTTAAAATTAGCTAACTCAAGCTAGAGAGTTGAAAAGAAGGGATCATTAATAGGCTTTACACTGTATTCATTAGAAACCATAATACTCATTTGAAATACAATACTTAAACATTCTTTCAGAATGCTAATTTACAGAGATATATAGATAGCTAGGTAGGTGGATTGGAAGATAGGTAGATAGGTAGGTAGGTAGTATAGATATGTATATAGATAGGTAGGTAATCAGGTAATCAGGTAAGTAGGTAGGTAGGTATAGGTATATAAGTAGGTAGATAGATAGATAGATAGATATAGGTGGATCTGCGTTTAGATATTTGAATAGATTGATAAGTATGAATATCGATAGATGGATAGTTAGATTAGATAGTGTTAAAATGAGGATTGATTATTAGATTTCTCCAGGTCCATGATGTAGTCTCCTGATCTATAGGTAGTTTAAGGACCTGGAGCTTAACTATATAAGAATTCATCCTGCTAATCACCTCTAGCATTAATAATAAGAATGATGCATTAGAATTAAGCTGCTCCGCCGTAGTGTTGAGAGCACTGAACTAAATTTCATTTTTGTTAACATTCACCGCATTTTTATTTTTTCTTTCAGCCCTTATATTAGGTGCGAATAAAAACAAAGCTATTCTTATAACAACACACAGTTGGAGAAGTAAACTCTTAATTACTCCTGAGCAAAAACAGCTCATCTCAATAAATATTTTGCCAAAAAAAAGTTTTTTACTCATTTGTGTTTCCAAAAATAGAGCCACGTACTTTTTCTCTGATATAATTTTGATAATTTTGAGCTCTAGCTGAATAAATTTGAGGTGCATGGTTGCCTTCTTTACTCGGTTGTAAATTGTTCACACTTCTTGTACTCATCATAGTAAACTCTCCCTCACTCTCCATCTACCAAACCTGTCAGCATCCCTACCCACTACTACATCCCCCACCCAACCACCATTTTAATCCGCATTCACCCTCTATCTTTCCTCATTTTCTCCCCATATTCCTTTCCCCTGCATTAAATCCTGTTCTCTTATATTCTTGGTTTTTCTTCTTCTGTCTTTCACTCCCATTCATTTCTAGACGTTTCCCGCCACCCCTATTCTTTTTCTTATTTACTTCTGTTCTTTTTCCTTTTTTATTCTTTTCTCATCATATTCTATTCTTTTCTCCTTCATTATCTTAATCCTTTCATTCTTATGCTTATATTTCTCTCTCTTAGATTGGCTGCAAGTGTAATGTCAGGTGACCCTTGAACGCTACCCTTGAACGGTGCCCTTGAATGGTACCATTGAACGGTACCATTGAACGCTACCCTTGAACGCTACCCTTGAGCGCTACCCCTTGAACGGTACCATTGAACGGTACCAATGAACGGTACCATTGAACGGTACCCTTGAACGGTGCCCTTGAACGATACCATTGAACGGTACCCTTGAACAGTACCATTGAACGGTACCATTGAACGTTACCATTGAACGGTACCATTGAACGGTACCCTTGAACGGTACCCTTGAACAATACCCTTGAACGGTACCATTGAACGGTACCATAGAACGGTACCCTTGAACGGTACCATTGAACGGTACCATTGAACGGTACCATTGAACGATACCCTTGAAGGGTACCCTTGAAGGATACCCTTGAAAACTCTTTATATGATCAATAATGTGGAACATGCTCTAGTTTATTTTAGGTTTAAAAGTAATAATTCGGATAAATTCATTGTGTTCAAGGGTACCCTTGAACGGTACCATTGAACGGTACCCTTGAAGAGTACCCTTGAACAGTAACCTTGAAACTTCTTCATGTGATCAATAATGTGGAACATGCTGTAGTTTTTTTTAGGTTTAAAAGTAATAATTTTGATAAATCCATTGTGTTTTCCTGCAGCAGAAATGCGTAAGTCATCTTTGCATGTAGAGAATCCACAATTGAAAATAATCAGTTTTCTAATTTACAAACATTGATATCTAGGTCAAAAGACAAAGCTTGGAAAGTTGGAAGGGTACCGTTGTAAATTGGACATATCTAGATCTTTGCATGGGTCACTTGAATTTACTCTTGCAGCCTCTTTAACCATTTTTTTTTTATTTTCTCTACACCTCTTTTTCTGTTTGACAATTTCCCACTTTCTCACATCCATCTTATATCCTCTTTCCTTTTGTTTTTCTAGTGCATTCTTATTTGCTCCTCATCTACAGAGTGTCCCATATCATTTTGGATTAACTCCATGTTTTAACGCCAAAATAACGCAAAAGATGATACATTTTTTTAATTTTCTGATTATGTCCCTTGAGTCTCATTTTAGAACTTTAAAAGATCTAATATGAGACACCCTGTATATATCCTCCTACCTTCAACCCCCCCCCCCATGCTCTACAAATAATCCATCTCAATCCTGTATGACAGGAATGTAATGAGAATATTAATATTGAAGCTGAGCTCCAGGTACCCTTCTCTATCCTCTTCATATACATTACACACACTATACTGAATATCAGTAGCATATATACACCCAATGATACATTTGTAGACAATGAGAACCAGAAACCAGTGGAATTCTCATCATCTTCATTTTCACCTTTTTTATGTAATATCGCTGAGGATTTTGTAGTTAACAACTCAACTATTTCTAAGAAAGGGTTCGGAACATTTAAAGAGAAATATCTTTTGCAACAATTGCATAACACTAAATCCTTAAGTACTAGAAAGAATAGAGACGACATTTACCCTTATAGTTCTTCACTGTAACTGAAAGGGGCGGTTGATCTAATTTCAGTAGATCCTCAATTTTCAAAGTTAAATATTCGATTCACATAGGTATCATTTCATCCTATTTCTGGGCTAAATGATTAAGATATCCTCCTTTTTCTAAATTTTGTAATATTTGACAATAGATAGGCAATTGACATAATTTAAATCTTTAAAAGATAGAAAAACAGCGATATCTTTCTTATTGTTTATCAAATAAAGATTCAAAGACTACTGATGTAAATTTAACTTCTATATATAAATTTGGCTTGTCTGTCTGTTTGTTTGTATCCAATAAACGTCATAACGGCTGAACCGATAGGGCCCAAATTTGTTGTGGGACATCTAGGGACTCCAGGGAAGGTTTATGAATGATCAAATTTCAAATATTTGTCTCCATCAAAATTCGATCTTCATTAAATTTTTAAAAATTTTGAAAATCCACGAAATTTTTTGTGAAAATCCGCGAATTATTTTTGTTTTGTTTAACGATGTACACAAAGAAAACATGTTCACAATTAATTTAGAAGATGGGCGCGAAGCGCCCTCTAAGGATAGTTTAATAATAAGAGAAAACTGTTTGACTCTGACTAAATACCTGTATAGTGTAGATATATTTGTTTTTTTGTCAATTCAAAAAATATATTGATATAAAACAATTATCTAAATCATTTTATATCTTCTAAATCAAAATAAATTCAAGTCGCTTTAATTTAAATCAAGGGGTGGTATAGGGAAGTAAGGAATACTTCTTGAGCTCTTGAATATATTCAAATATATACATATATACATATATATATATACAATATACACAATGCATGTATTATAATATTATAATACATGTATAACGTTAAAGGTGTCCCCGCTAGCTAAGTAGTGCTTATACTGCTATGCATACATTTCAATTTTGGACAGAATTACAATTGGTTGGGAGGTGCTCAAGGTTCAGGGGTTTCTCTATGCAAATTCTGGGTTAAAAGGGGTTCCGCAGGGTTCAATACTGCTCCCGTCTTTGATTAAAGGCTTATCTCAGTATCCTTTGATACTAGATGGAGTACAGCTCTTATATATATAATCAGAACTTTGTAAAGTAAATATTTATAAATCTACTCCTTCGTCGATCATACATAGTTTAAATAACATCACAATTGACATGCCAGAAATAAAATGTTGTGCTGAAATATAATCAATTAAACTCATCTAACCCGTCAACCCAAAAGATTATCAAGTACAATTGGTGGCAACAGAGAAATGCACTAATTATACACGACGTCACAAGTGTCAAATATAACAAGGAAAACGAAATTTTCTCACATTCGTTGACATGTTTTCCAAGATTAAATAAAAACGTGTAAAAACAGAAAATTAAGAATACATAAAAGTATACTTATTTTACTGTAAGATAAGCGCTTCATTCTAAACTAATCACTATTATTATTAATTTGGGTGGACACAATAGCTAAGTTGACACTTGTGACGAAAGAATACAGCTGTACTAAATTGCCGTTTATTGTACTAGAATCTATTTGATCTATCCCATCTAACCCATCTAACCCATCTAAAACAACTAACCCATCATCTAACTCAACTAACCTATCTAACTCATCTAACCAATCTAACCCGTCTAATTGTCCATATAACCATGCATCTAACTCATATCACCCATCTAACTCATGTTTAACTCATCTAACCCATATAATCCATTTAACCCATCTAATCTAATCCTTATTTAGTTATCTATTATAATGTTTTGAACGGAATCCACCCTAGCGTAAAATCTAGGATAAAAATGTCCGTGTCATCCTTTCAATTTACTCACATTCATCCGCCATCTTAATAGAGATAAAAAAGGATGAAAGAATCCCCTTTTTTGGTCTTGATTGAATTTTAGTCTGATGACAAAACACGAAAGTTTTTGTTCAATTTTACGCTTGACTTAACCAAAAATCTGTGGGCGCTTCACAAACCAATTTTATCCCCGTGTTGGCTCGGTGCGGGGTTGACCTCCCAGAAGCTAAATATTTAATTTTTTTCCTATTTTAAATTTAGAATTTGTGTTTTGAAAAACGGGTTGTGACATTTTTCAAGGAGCCCACACACAGAGATTTGAAGATTTGATTATGATGATTACGGTTCAAATGTAACTTCAAACATTTAAAATTTTAAACATTCATTGTTCAGAGGTTTAGATAATGTTTAGATGCAAGACTTCAGCTTCCAGTGGCAGGGGGGGGAGTGTTTTTTCTTCAACATTTGTTCATAAAAATCTATACATTTTAATAGTAATAGATGCCGTTTCTAAAACATTCTATCTTATTATCTTTATTACAATAAACAATAATTTTGGATGCTATTTGAATATCTTAAAAAGAATAAGATATTAAGTAAATAATCATAAAGTAGCATTAATGCTTATTATTTTAGAATTTTTTATGTGCATAATAGAAGTTCTTTTAATTATGGTGCGTGAAATTACATGCAAATCAACATGTTTTTTATATACAAATGTAAATGTAAGTTTACATGTTAATTTAAATGTAAACTCATATGTAACTATACATAAAAATATGCGTGCAAATGCACATGGTGAATATACATGTAAATAAACATGTAAATTTACATGTAAGTTGTAAATGTGAATACATTATTAATACATAAAAATTTAATTATACATGCAATTATACATGTAAATGTACATGTAAATATACAATGAATATATGCATATAAATTCATATATATATACATGTAAATGTATATAAAGTGAGCTAGCCCGCAAGCTGAACCTGTAACCTGGAGCTAAACCTTCCTTGTCAAATTCTGACACTGAAAACTATATTTTAAACTTAAACCTCAAAATATTCTTAATTTATTCTTTTTAACTTCATCCTAGTTTTTTAGTTAACTAACCATCTCTTTTGTCATAGTTTAATTTGAACTATATAACCATTGCACNAGGAAAGATTCAAAACTCTAGGATTTCATTCTTATTTCACTCATATCCAAATAATTGCCCCCCCCCCCCCCCCCCCCGAGTAAAAAAGGAAAGATTCAAAACTCTAGGATTTCATTCTTATTTCACTCATATCCAAATAATTGCTAGTTAATTTACAAGGCTTTCAGGGCGCTTAGCAATCATTTCCTATTAAAAACATTTTTTTTTCTACATGGTAAAAAAAACATTCGCGGATTCTTTAAAAAAGTCATTGTTTTTTTAAATTTTAATGAAAATCGAATTTTGTTGGAGGCTAATTTATGAAATTTTTTCCATTCATAAACCTTCCCTGGGATCATTTGAGGTCCGTCAGACAGACAAGCAAAGTATATATAAGTTATATATTAGGCTTTTAGGGCGCTTCGCGACCATCTTCTATTTCAATTGTGTACATGTTCTTATTGTATACATTGTAAAACAATATCAACCAAAAACAATATCTAACTTGAAGTGATCGTAGTCGTATCTTGAAGTTACTTTCAATTTACATATTGGCTTGTTCTATTCACAACAGAACCATTCAAATCTTTGTCTGATGAAAACTGAATGAGATGTACAACATGTATCCCTTTACAAATTCATTATATTCAATTGTGGCTTTTTTTACAAAAGTGACTTGCGCATTTTTCTGTAGATATAATGGAAGAAAATTTTCTGAGTTACTGTTTAAGCTGGGAAACGACGATATCTTCCACATTATTGATAAAAATAAGGTTTAAAGGGTGTGAAACAGTCCATTTAACCAAAACTAAATAGACTGCGCGCGCGCAGAAAAGATGCGCGCATATGTGCGCACATCTTCTTACAATCAATTTTGATTCAAAGTTTGCAGACATTTATATCCTCACTATATAGAGCAGAAGACTTTAAGATATTACAAAGTATAATTATTATTCATATTTTATTCCTAGATTTTCTAGTTTATTTTGTTCGGATCCGAATTCAATGAATCTTTTCCTAGCACTCATTTTAAATTCTGCTCTGGGCATACAGGGTGTTTCATTAAAACAGTAAATGTCACATTAACATATTTAAAAAGACAAAGACTTTTCATATCTCCGGTATTTTTATATTGAAATAACTTTTTAACCTTTTTTAAGGGCGGGGGGGGGGGTTTTGACACCCTTTCGATGCTGCTGGAAGATTATGTGGTTTCTATGTTTATGGATATAGGTGTTTATCTCCAGGTTTAAGGAGAAGCTGAACCATATCTCGCTCCGGGATATATTCCTAGTTGATCCAAACCTCAGGGTTTATTGAGATACTAACTTGAGACCCCAACGTTGCCCAGGCTAATCCCGTCGTTTAGTTGCGCTTGGTCGTAAATTGCGATTTCGCTATTTTTCCTATAAAATCGACCCACTCGATTCAGAATCTCAAAACCAAGCTTTCAACATTCCCGTGGTTCTCCCGAGTTCCCCAATCAAAATCAGACAAATCGGTCTAGGGGTTCCTGAGTTATGCTCGGACAAACAAACAGACAAACAGAGATTACAACTTTATATATATAGATAAAGCTACATATACACTCTACCCTACAGTGAGCCAAATAAGACTGTGGAATAGTAAGACGACATTTATATGTTCATTTCATTTTGTTAACAAATAAATAACTGCAGAGAGCTGTGGTTTAGTGAACTGTGACTCAGTGATCACTATCTGAAGAAGCTGAAGAGATCTGTGGCTCAGTGATCACTATCTGAAGGAGCTGAAGAGAGCTGTGGCTCAGTGATCACTATCTAAAGGAGCTGTAGAGAGTTGTGGCTCAGTGATCACTACCTGAAGAAGCTCTAGAGAGCTGTGGCTCAGTGAGCTGTGGCTATTTTCCAACATACTTCTTTCATCCTATATTTAATTGCACTCTCTTTATCACCAAGAATCTCCATGGTTAAAAATGTCGCCTAACAGTGTTAAAATGCAACCTACTCAAATTCTTTACCTCATTTTACACTCATTTTAGTTTTATTTTACTTTTACACTAATTAACATTTATTTAGAATTGCAAATCCAAAGTGGAAAACTGAAAAGAGGAAACCTACTTTGTAAATTCTGTAAATAGTTCTTAGAGAGCTGAATGCCGGAGAGAACAGATATAATTTTGACTTCTCAGTTTAGAATTTTAACCGTAGCGTGGTTGAATAATCCTCAAATATAGGTTTACCTCTTCACACCTCGCCTAGATTACAGGTTCTAGGTTGGTATAAAGCTTGCAATCTAGAATATTTGACGCCTTTCAACTCTTTTTTCTATAAAAACCCGTCTCAGGTCAGATCGGAGTTAGCTTAAAATAGAAATTTTTTAAAGTTCGCACACTGCCATAGAATGAACAACCAGCGGCAAAACATCTCAACTTTTCGCAGATTTCGACCTTTTTTCCGGCCGCTAGAGGGGGACTGGGGATTTTTGTGGATTTCGAGGCATGCATATCAATGCATGAGTGAATGTCGAGAAGCCAAAGGTTATTGGGTTTAGAAAAAGGGTGAGTATCAGTAAAGTGTGAGTATCAGTATAGGGTGAGTATCAATATAGGGTGAGTATCAGTATAGGGTGAGTATCAGTATAGGGTGAGTATCAGTATAGGGTGAGTATCAGTGCAGGATGAGTATCAGTATAGGGTGAGTATTCTGAGATTTTAAACGATGTCCATTGTTTGTGAGTCATTTTATTTGAGAAACATCAATGTGAATCGTTTATGGTGAACTCATATTCTTTTAAGCTGTTTGGTGGGGGGAATATTTGACGTTTGCTAGACGAGAAATGGAGATGTTTACAGCTGAAGCTCGACGGTTGGAAAGTTTAAGGTTAAAATATAGGTTAGAGGTTAAATACAATAATGTGACATGGTTTTTTTATTTAAACAGAAGTGGACGGAGAAATATTTATAAAATCTGCAAATTTTTGATTAATATTGAATTTTTAAAAAACTGTGCCCGGGAAAGAAAAAATATTTGATAATATTCGGGTGTAGGTTCGTGCCTAGGTGTTATTAGATCTGACAACTTATAATCTTAATTTTTAAGATTTGACAGAAAATCCTCCAAACAGGGCGCAAAATAGTTTTTTTAGCTTCATATTTTTGGCTTTGCAGGGTCAAGCACTTCTGAACAAGGCAATGGTTTATTAAATGACAACTTATATCTGGCAATGTCATAAATTAAGATAGCGAAGACTGTTAAAATACTTCAAAGAAACAGTTCAGTGAATTTAAATTGGCAAGAATGTATTCTGCATGCAAATAGTTTAAATGTTTATTTTGCAAAATTCATGAAACTACCGCTAGATGATCATAAAAATAATTTTTATGCTGGTCTGTTTATTTCAAGTTTTTATCATCTTTTTAATTCTTGTTTAATTAGTTCATTTGTTTGCGTATATGAATACACTGCACAAACTGACAAAAATGCTATGCGTATCAAAGATATACATAATTCTTTATAAAACGCATGATAACATGTGTTGTTCCTATTTAAAAAAAAAACTTTTAGTAGTTTATATCATGCTATTTTCAAATCTATAATTTTAAAATTCATTTATAAAATTTTGAAAAATTAATTTTTTGCTTCGTTATTTCCGTTTATCTTCTTTTAGGATAGAAATGCTGCATAGATTGATGAAAGCCAAATTTTACACATTATACATATACCTAAAATATTGGAATCTCTTAAAGGTCTAAATTAACCCCTTAAATACTGAGCACAGCAATATTTCTTATTTTCAATTACATTATACAATATATACAGGGTGAGTTAAAAAAAAGTGTAATTAGCGGCGTCTAGTGCAAAATTGTACATTTTTTGTGCAACTCTCCTGTATAGTGTTTTTTTAATATTTTTTGAAAATTTTTAATTTTTTTTGGTATTCCAATGGTCCAAAAAATCCGCGAACCTATTTTTTCTCTCAAAATCAAAAGTTCAGAAAAGCAAAAATGTGTATATAAATTATTTCAATCGAAATCTAAAATTTTACAAAGACTTAATCACAGAATGAGAATGACAGAAAATTCGCAAAATTGTAATGAGCAAATTTGCAATTTTTAGTTCTAGCCTAATTCAAAAAAGTTGTTTCTCATTGGTGATTTAGGTTTCAACTGAACAGCTTATATTTATAACTTAATAGAATATACTACGAAGAAAGGAACTAGAGGATTTAAATAAATATTCCTAAAAAATTAGACCAGTTCTTAGCCCAACGTGGGTTTCAAAAATTCAAATGTAGATATTTATCATCTGCTACTTCTTAAAAGTGATTTCATTGAAATCCAAACAAACTTTAACAATTTCTCCAAATAAATCAGGATAGATCTAAGGTTGAAAGGGTATTGTTGGTATTCGGCCACGCTATCCTACAAATGGAATTAAAATAATAAATGATAATAGTAATAATAAAATAATGCAACAAAACTTTTAAAAGATTTTAGTTCCATGATCTTCTTAGTGACGTCAATAAAAGTGTTTAATATAGAACAAAATGTTAAAAATCAATATGAAAGTTTTCAAAATTTCCATACCTGAAAAAAAAAACTACATTTAGTTGGTACATTATAGCTTTGAAAAAAGGAGAAAAGGGAATGTAAGCGTAACTTTAAGTGACCATCATGCAATGATGGCAATGCCCGAAAACAAACACTTGATTAGTTGTAAATCGGGCATGGCCAATTCTTTGCATGGAGGGTCACTTGAAATTACGCTTACAGTCCTTTTAAAACTAGGGAACTATAGTTAGATCTGAGTAATTAACCCCCGGCTAGTTAGATCTGCGTGAGCCTAGTCGTTAATTAGACGTTAACGCGGGTACTTCAGCAGAGCAATTCCACAGTATATTTATATTCCTGATAAAGCCTAGGGATATATTTAGAAGGCCACTTAGGGGATACGCTTAGAGGGGTTATCCTAAGGGGTGCATTGAGAATGAGTCTTAGGGGCTGAAGAAACCCCCTGAGATTTATCTTTGTTCACCATTAAGTACATATCGACCAAAAAGCAGCGAAGATTGATGTTTTCGACCAAATACCCTTATCTTATCACCTGAAATTTTAAGGTAACAATATGAAATGTCGTTTTTTTCAGACTTTTACATCCCAGAAAGATTTAGTTTTATAAGGACAATAGAACTCTTGAATAATAAAGTTTATGTCTTATCAAAGCTTAATAAAGTAATTAAAAATCATAGTTTGTAATATTACAACCCAGTTCCTTTGTTTTCTGTCTTGCACATTTTTTATAAGTAATTTATGTTGATAGTTGTTGACACTGACAGTTGTGGGGAACCAATATTATTATAAAGAAGTTGGAGTAAATTCTGTACTGTCGTCTCTAAATTATTATCCTTTTTGGGTAACCCTGTATATATTTGTGTAGTAACAGTTTACCAGGCTATCACACTATGAAGTCCAAGCTATACATGAAACACAAACTATAATAAAAGTCATCTTTACAAGATTTAAATTTGTTTCTTATATTAGTTTTGAATATATATTTAATGCAGAATATAGTTCCCTGGATTAGGTCGTTAAAGAGAGGAATATTATTATAATGGTTTCTAGATCAATAATTCGAATTCCAGCTCACTGCTCCTCCGGCCTTTTATTATCATAACTTACACTTAGGCCCTGGCTTAGAAATATACACAGGCATATATACATGCAGAGGTGTACTCAGGGGGGGATGGGGGCTCAGCCCCCCTATGGATCACTAAAATTTATTTTTTCTATGGGGGTTCTGGCCCCAACGGATACTGAGCCCCCTTGGAAAGGACAAAATTGAAGCCTCTTCCCCCCTGAACAATTCCTGAGTATGCCCCTGCATACATACATATAATAACATGGAGGGGTGTTTAGGTAATCATAGGTTAAATAGAAGGGATGGGAGTAAGGGGAGGGGGGGGGGAGACGGAATCAATTTCTAATTCAGAAATGAAGATTTAGCACAACACAAACACGAAAATACTGTTAATGTAATTTATTAAGTGACTTTTCAGTTAGATAATGCCATTACACATTGACAGCGGTTTAAGTTACACCTTTATTAAAAATTCGGACGACTAAACCGATCGGACCCAAATTTTGTGTGGGACCTCACATGACCCCAGGGGAGGTTTATGAATGCTCCAAAAAATAATGATTTTCGTAAAATTTTGAAAATCCACGAACAAATTTTATATCAGCAAAATATTTTTTTTTTTATTGAGAAGGAAATGCTGAAATTGAACAATCAAAAGTTTAAATAGAATATGGGCGCGAAGCGCTCCGAAAGCCTAGTTATCTAAAATTATACTTATACATTTTTATAGCAAAGACAAACAATAAAATGGCTAAAATAGATAAAAAACATTAAGGTCTCCAACAAGGTTTCCTAGGATTTAAAGGCACTGTCCACCAAATTTCTAGATATTCTTGTTTTTCTCTGAGCACACAGTAGGTATTAAATTCGGAGAATTTCCCTTTGTTGTTGATCAGATACTGGTGAAGAGAGTACCGTTGGGAATCGAATATCAAACTATTTAATTAAGTTGTCACTGGAAATTATAAACTTTTTATAGTCTTTCAAACTAATACAATGAGTTAATTAGGGGCAATAATATCATATTAACCTTGAAAATACCTTTTAACGTAGAGTTATGATTATATTATTACACTAATTATTGCAAGTTTTGCACTATTTCAAGCTTGAAAAGGGAAAAAATGCATGTTTATATGTTAATTCTCTAAAACATTCGAATTACCTTATATTAATTCTAATGAATTCAAAATATGATGTGACAAAAAATAAATTCTGCTTTTAAAATTTTCTTAATTTTTTGCCTCAATTTTCCCTTGTATAAATCAGGCTATAATAAGGTTGAACAATTTTATTAGAAAGAAAACAATGGGATATAACCGATCGGGCCCAAATTTTGTGTGGGACCTGACATAAACCCAGGAAAGGTTTATGAATGATCAAAATTTCAAACATTCTAAATTTAATTGTCATTAAATTCATGACTTTTTTGATAAAATCCGCGACTTCTTTGTTTGTTATACAGTGTCCTGTATACAAAGAGAAAATGTTCACAATTAATAAAAGATGGGCGTGAAGCGCCCTGAAAGCCTAGTATTTTTATATTTATATATTTATCCCTGTCTAACCTTATATATATCTATCTGTCTATCCTTCTATCCTATTTAATGAGGTTTGAAAGACAAGATGGTCGTGAAAGATGGACCAGGATAGTGGTTTGCTTTTGTTCCAAAGCACGGGCAAAAACTGCGCGGTTTTGTATCCATACAATCATTATTGATCACACTTTTAGATCCAGGCGTGCTTTTTGTAACGATGAGTTAAAAATCTTTGTGTCGAGATAAATTTGTTTGAGCACGGGCTATTATGTATATTATTGACCGGGTGTCCGGCATTTTACATCCCGGGAAATCAGCGGAGAAATCAATCTAATTAAAATAAGGATCGAACGAATTTTTTCCCTTTTTTACATAGTAAATTTACACTCTTTGACCAAAGTTGAAAATACTTATTTTTCTAGTCACCCTGTATATTACGGGACTGAATAATTTAAGCTTGAAACTGAGACAAAAAAGTGTTGACTAATTTCACACGTCTCGTTGAATAGTGTAGAGTGTAGACTCCCCCCCCCCTTCATCACTTCACCCCACCCCCCACGCTCTGGTCTTAACCCCAATAATCTTCATGCAAGAGGTCAACTGACCAATAAGAGGCGGTGTAGAGGCCCAGGTTCAATCACGTGCAGTAAATTAGCTTTTTATTTTTTCTCTTCTTTCAATTTATCGCTGGGTCCGATTGTAGGTCAAACTCATATAATAATGAATAATCATTTCGGGTTAAATTACTCGGCAAAATTCATATTCTTATTCATGCAACGTTTACAAGCTGAACACAAAAAGTGAGAGAATTATAAAACTATCATTAGTCCAGGTGTGAAATTAATACACTTCTTAAAGGTATGAAGGTATCTCAAAAAAAGGTTAAAAATGTTTTTAATTCCATTTTTTAAAGTAAATATACTGTTCGTATATAAAAGAACTTAACAGTTTCACTTACTTACAAATGTAGATATTGAAAAAAATGTTTAAACTGTAAAATTAAGATTTAGGTATTTATTTTTATCTTACAAAGCTTTTTAGTAGTTTTGTGCCTCTTTTTCTTGTATCGATTTTAGCTCTCAAATGTTACTTTCAAAGCCACAAACTTTTTCGTTCCTCATAAGACAAGATATTTCGGCGATTTTCTAGCTTTCATTGATGAATTTCTAAATTTTAAAAAAATCAAGCTTTTTTGACCTGGGCTGAAAACTTTAGAATGGTGGATATCGAGATCAATGCTTGATCCTCTCTTTTTTTAATCTCAAGACTAAATAATGCTTGTTCTTTTCTTGTTATTAATCTCCAGATTAATTAACCGATCTGGATTAAGGATATCCAATTCAAAAGTTCTCAGCTCTGGTATGCTAAGCTCTGATCTGTTTAGACTAAACGACGTTTACTGGACACAAACAAACAGATACCCAGAAGGACAACCGAATTTAGTGGTCGGCGTTTATATCAATACAATGAAGACGACTTTTATATTCAAGTTTTGATTTCAAACCCGCTTTTTTCAAATTACAAGTTTACAAATGAATAAATTTTAAAGTTTAAATGACGCTTCTCTTGTTTTCCAATGTTTATGACTGTTTGACAGCTTGGTAGAAATCAAAATTGAAATCGAAATTCGTCATCATTGTATTGATAGATACGACGACGACTGTATATAAAAATAGAAGTCTCATTACTTACATTTACTGCTGAGTTGTTGAACATGTATTTGGTTAGAAGTAGGAGAGTGGGCAGGAATTTGACACATTCCAAAACGTCAACGAAAATTAAATTAAAAAAGTAAGCACTGTAATTTGTGCAAGGTTTAATTAGTGAGGGTTTGAACATGTCTAATCTTACATGGAATTAATCTGGGTTTTTAAGTAGAATTCAATTCAGACAAAGTTCGACAACAAAGTTTTGTTCTATTTTAAAATAAAAGACTTGGTTAATTAGGAATATCTCAAACTCGAAAAGTTCACGAGTAACCGTAAACTACGGTTCATTTCAAGCACAGAACCGACTTTTAAGCAGCTAGAGCAGGCTATAGATTAGGAAAAACAGGACTGTATACACCAAATGAATCATTACTCTCTAGTGCTGCACAAATAAACCGTCCTTCAATTTTCATCCTTTCCACAAATTAAACAGAAAACTCTTGTATATCGGTTGAACTCAATTTCTCTAAAAATCTGATTTTCATTTTATTTCATCTGAAGAATGGACCGGCATGACATGCACTGAGAAAAGGGGAGCGGGTCAGATAATAAATATAAAATGAAAAGATCTAGATGAGTAAAGATACCAAGAAGAATTAATTATATACCTAATGATATAATCAAAACATCCTGCTGCTTCTACCTTAACTCTGAATTGGTTCATTTGTAAAAAGGTTCAGCTAGTTCTCCACTAGTCCCTCTAGCCCATCCCAGCAGGAAACCTCCAATTTAGGATTGATTTACACCTCCCCAAACCTTCAGACATTACAAGAAAATTATCCACCGACATTCAATTCATTGGCGTAGACTATAAAAGGGAGAATAAAGCCGTTTGTCCCCCACCCCCTCTCCGCCCATTATTTCTTTTCCCCTGTAAAACTAAGGAACTTCTTTTAAAAATAAACCAAATTTTCTTACTTTTGAAGTTATTACCAGAACTGTCAAAAAACATCTTATACTTTTAAAAACATCCAGAAAATATTCAGAAAAGTCCACGAAATATGTGTGCAGGACTTTGTGTGGGACCTCGCATGACCCAAGGGAAGGTTTATGGATGCTCAGAATTACAAAAAGTTGTATCCAAAAGTTTTGGGTTTTTGTGAAATTTTAAGAATGCGCAAAAAAATATTTTAAAATCCGCGAACTTTTTTGTTTTTGTTTTTTACTGTACAAGGATAAGATGCTCACAGATAGAGCCACAGTTAAAAGTGAAAATAAAGGATGGGCGCGAAGCACCTTAAAATCCTGGTTATATTAAATGTATTCTTGTTTGAACTATAGTTATACACTATTCAGGCATCTTACTATTCTGATTTTCATTTTTGAAAAGGCACAAATTATACTGGAAAATTTGAGTCCACTTTAAGTACTACATATTAATATTTTGTTTGTATATTTAGGTTCCCTTAAAAAGGGTAAATTTGTTTAAAATTAACCTAGGGGGAAACCAAACCTCTAATTGAGCTCATTAAAACTAGAACCTAGAATCATAAATAGAAACTAGAAAAACCACGATGAGCTCCCGCAAGTTACCGCAGTCCAGTTACCAATTAATAATAGAGGGTTGTACATAGTTCACTTAACACTCTACCTGTACAGTACTGTACTAACTGTACTGTTATGATTGGGTTGGATTGTAAACAAACAAAGTAAAGAATATTCTGCCCGGTTGGACTGGGTAGTTATAATTTCCATTATCCCGAGGCTATACACAAATTATCTTTAAAACAAAGTGGCACCACCTCCTTCCCCGAGCTATTCTCTAGCTATCTAGCTATTTACCTCCTTCCTAAAGCTATTCTCTAGCCATCTGGCTATCTACTTCCTTCCTCAAGATATTCTCTAGCTATTTAGCTATTTACCTCCTTCCTCAAGCTATTCTCTAGTTATCTAGCTATTTACCTCCTTCCTCAAGCTATTCTCTAGCCATCTGGCTATCTACTTCCTTCCTCAAGCTATTCTCTAGCTATCTAGCTATTCACCTCCTTCCTCAAGCTATTCTCTAGTTATCTAGCTATCTACCTCCTTCCTCAAGCTATTCTCTAGCCATTTAGCTATCTACTTCCTTCCTCAAGCTATTCTCTAGCTATCTAGATATTTACCTCCTTCCTCAAGCTATTCTCTAGCTATCTAGATATCTACCTCCTTCCTCAAGCTATTCTCTAGCTATCTAACTATCTACTTCTTTCCTCAAGCTATTCTCTAGCTATCTAGATGTATACCTTCTTCCCAAAGCTATTCTCTAGCTATCTACCTCCTTCCTCAAGCTATTCTCTAGCTATCTAGCTATTTACCTCCTTCCTCAAGCTATTCTCTAGCTATCTGGTTATCTACTTCCTTCCTTAAGCTTTTTTCTAGCAATCTACCTCCTTCCTCAAGCTATTCTCTAGCTATCTAGCTATCTACTTCCTTTCTGAAGTTATTCTCTAGCTATTTACCTCCTTCCTCAAGCTATTCTCTAGCTATCTAGCGATCTACCTCCTTCCTCAAACTATTCTCTAGCTATCTAGATATATACCTTCTTCCCTAAGCTATTCTCTAGCTATCTAGCTATCTACCTCCTTCCCCAAGCTATTCTCTAGCTATCTACCTATTTCCTCAAGCTATTCTCTAGCTATCTAGCTATTTACCTCCTTCCTCAAGCTATTCTCTAGCTATCTAGCTATCTACTTCCTTTCTCAATCTATTCTCCAGCAATATACCTCCTTCCACAAGCTATTTTCTAGCTATAAAGCTACAATTAAAAACCTATTGTATGCACCATGCAAAACTATTTGCTCCACCTCCTTCCCCAAGCTATTCTCTAGCTATCTAGCTATCTACTTCCTTCCTGAAGCTATTCTCTAGCTATCTAGCTATTTACCTCCTTCCTCAAGCTATTCTCAAGCCATCTAGCTATCTACTTCCTTCCTCAAGCTATTCTCTAGCTATTTAGCTATTTACCTCCTTCCTCAAGCTATTCTCTAGCTATCTAGATATCTACTTCCTTCCTCAAGCTATTCTCTAGCTATCTAACTATCTACTTCCTTCCTCAAGCTATTATTCTCTAGCTATCTAGATATATACCTTCTTCCCCAAGCTATTCTCTAGCTATCTACCTCCTTCATCAAGCTATTCTCTAGCTATCTAGCTATCTACTTCCTTCCTGAAGCTATTCTCTAGCAATCTACCTCCTTCCTCAAGCTATTCCCTATAAGCTATCTAGCGATTTACCTCCTTCCTCAAACTATTCTCTAGCTATCTAGATATATACATTCTTCCCCAAGCTATTCTCTAGCTATCTAGCTATCTAACTCCTTCCCCAAGCTATACTCTAGCTATCTACCTATTTCCTCAAGCTATTCTCCAGCAATATACCTCCTTCCCCAAGCTATTTTCTAGCTATAAAGCTACAATTAAAAACCTATTGTATGCACCATGCAAAACTATTTGCATCCTTTTATCTAGCTATTTTCTGGATAAATACCCTCTTTCATGATACTTCTACCTTGGTTTCCACCTTGGTTTCCATCTTGGTTTCCACCTTGGTTTCCATCTTGGTTTCCACCTTGGTTTCCATCTTGGTTTCCACCTTGGTTTCCACCTTGGTTTCCACCTTGGTTTCCACCTTGGTGACCACCTTATTTTCCACCTTGGTTTCCACCTTGGTTTCCACCTTGGTTTCCATCTTGGTTTCCACCAATTGTCTCGTCGTTTTATTACTTTTTTGGTCTTACTTGACCTGTTTACCTCCTTTCAGGAAGTATTCATGAAATTCAAGATTCAAGAAAATGTTAATACAAGTTTTGCCTTCAAAGAATAAGACTGCAGAGACGACTGTATGGAATTTATCTTGTCTGTTTCCTTATATTCATGATTCCCTGTAACTATGATCTTGTATCTTTCTTAATTTCCAAATAAAAAAGCTGCATATTAAAAACATATTTAAGGCAGTAACCTTAATTCAACTTTGAAATTGTAATACAGTGATAACCAGAAAACTTTGAAATTGTAATATTTTAGGTCGACTTTACAGTCTCATCCTTTGTGGGTAACTCTTTTAGCTAAATGGTTTGAAGTGGCATTATTTTTTCATTTGGATCCGGGATTTTTTGCCGAATATTTTTATTTGGATCCGNTTATTTTTTTATTTGGATCTGGGATTTTTTGCCGAATATTTTTATTTGGATCCGGGACTTTTTGCCGAATATTTTTATTTTGGATCCGGGATTTTTGGCCGAATTTTTTATTTTGGATCCGGGATTTTTTGGCGAATATTTTCATTTGGATCCGGGATTTTTTGCCGAATATTTTTATTTGGATCCGGGATTTTTTGGCGAATATTTTTATCCGGAACAAAATATCTAAAATATCTAAAATATCTGTGTATGCCGGATTTGCAAACCTTAAAAATAAGGTTTGTCCGATGAAGTGTGAATTAGGTATGTATGTTTTGTATGAGCATATCTTGCTCATTAGAAACAATGTAGAAATTCACAGAAATAAACAGCTTTCGAGTTAAAAAACAGACATTATTTTTCACATTTTTGATTAGGTTAGGGTTTCAATGAAACCGTTTTAAATCTGGAAATGCCATCTTTGCCTGCAGGGTCACTTGAAATTACGTTTACATATATATACTTTTTTTAGTTGTACTCGAAGTTTTTCAGACTCTCTTTTTTATTAATCATGTTTTCAACTTAATTAACATTAGCTAAACTTTTAGTTCTTGTTAAAAATTTATATCTATTTTTCTAAACTCATTTCTAACACTTTTAAAAGTAACCCCAGGTCTTCAATAGTTTTTCTATCCTATACAATTATCAGGCTATGAGCTAAGTATTTCTTCTGAATATACAATTTTAAATATTTTAATATTTTTAAGGTGATAATTAAAAATAGTTTATATCTGGTGTGCGTCTGTGGGCCTGTAAGGGTGCAGAGAGGAGTCTAGGGGTGCTCGGGGCGAGTACTTACATCGCAGTATTTGTATTTGAATGTTCTCCTAGAGTATAATTATACTGTTAGACTAGTCTACAGGCATCTCTCTCTCTCCCAACCTGCAATCAAAAATTTTACATGTTTTTAACCCAGTGCCGAGATTCCTGTTTATAGAACCATATATTTATCCAAGTTTTGAGGAACTAAGCTTTCAGGCCACTTTGCGCCAATCTCTTTAAAGTATTAATATTATGTTTGTTCTTTGCCAAAAATGTTCCTTCAAAGATTATTAAAGGAACAATCAATATATTTCGCACAAATTTTACTGTATTCATTATCTGATTTTCAAAACTTTCAAAATGAGAGATAAAGAAAATTCGGCCAATTTGGTTCAGCCGTATGGGCATGGCCAGCTATAGAGAACATATAAATGAGCGAAGAGTTTTTGGAGCTCAATAGAAGAGTAAAATATAAGATATGAAACTCAGTATTTGAATAGAACAACAACCAGGATCCAGGAACGAGGATTCTGGACAAGAATCCTGGAACAAATATCATGAAACGAGGATCCTGAACAAGAATCCTGGACAAGAATCCTGAAACAAGAATCATGGAACGAGGATCCTGGAACAAGAATCCTGGAACAAGAATCCTGGAACAAGAATCCTGGAACAAGAATCCTGGAACAAGAATCCTGGAACGAGGATCCTGGAACAAGAATCCTGGAACGAGGATCCTGGAACAAGAATCCTGGAACGAGGATCCTGGAACAAATGCAAAATCGTGGTGAGAAGATTTAAGGGAGAGTTTAAAATTGTTGTGAAAAAGCAAACATAAAACCTAGACACCACAGATCCTCCTTCCACTTAGTCAGCTGGGATAAGAAGTATAAACAAACATCTTCAAGCCTTTATCAGTGATTTGACAAGGTTTGGAGAAAGTTTATCACGATAGAAGAATAGAAGGATAGAATGATAGATAAATGAATGGGTAGATAGCTAGATGGAATGTACAACTATCAAGTTCAACTGATTGCAATGTATATAACCCGATCATTAATCTTACACTGAATACATTGTTGTACATTCCTTGGATCAAGTTTATGTACATTAGCAGTTTTACAATACAAACTAGGCACTGAAAACAAAGCAGAAAAACAAGTCAGATTTATGCGACATTATTGGTACGACTTTGTGACCTGGTAGCTCCTTTACTTTTGATTTTATACACAAGTATTAGAAGCAAAGTTATATTAGAAATTCAAAACATTTGTGTGCTTATGCATAGCTGTTAAATAGAGAGGCAATGATTAAAACATAGAAGATATAATCTTGCATACAATTAACTTTATTTTAACGTTTAGTCAACATAATCTACTGGGGTTTTAAAGGGACTGTGAAGGAAAATGAAAGGGGGTTTAGGCTGAAACCAAAGAACTTCAGAAGTTGATCGAGACCTATAAGACATCTATCTGATGTTCCTGTCTCGTGAAATTGATATAAAACAGTGTCAAAATTATACCAAAACTGAAATATAAATATATAAGATTTGGTATAAAATTCTAATTTTTAACAGATCATATTCAGCTAATACGCAACCAATCTGAAAGAACGATATCCCAGAGAAGCCTGAAAAACTCAGGTTTCTCCTATTATAATTTGAATTCAATGATTTTTCATTTTTGATAGATATAATCGGTACTTCCGTATCACTTGACCAGAACTCCCAACCAATGGCAGTGTAGTATCATTATCAGTATTATTGCCTTCACAGTTTTCAGTGTTTATTTTATCTGGTACATTTTCACATTGTACATTATTAAAAAAATAACATTTTAAGATAGAATGTATAATGTATATGCTAGCTAGGGCTACTAGGTGACTTGGTCAAGTAAAACCAAAGCGCAAGCCGTTGCGACGATTTAAAGACTTTAGTTCGTAGCGATACTACAGGAGGACCCATTAACCTGTGAACTAGGAAGACGATTGCTAGATTGGTAAACATTCCAATGAACGAGAAACATCGCAGTTTTGCGTATTCACGGAGACCCATTTCACTTTAAAGAACTTCAGGTCTAATTTCAAATCACCTTTCACTGAAAGAGTGGCGTTTACCCGAATCGCAACGGGTCCTTGTATCGTACGTTCATCGGACATGCCATTCCATGAAGGGCGGGCGTGTAACTTGAAATTACGCCTGCAGTTCCTTTTCAATTTCAGTTTCCTACTAGTTGAACTGTTGACTAAATATAACAACATTAAATACACATCGGATTGCTTAAATGTCTTCTTCTTATTCCATTGTTTAATGGGTTCACTCATAGAGAATATATCTATCTATCTATCTATCCGTCTACTTCTATTAACGTCACTTAAACAACATCAATAGAAAAAGAAAAAAGTTATCAATGATTGAACAATAAACAACAAAAGTTAAACATTGCTCAGATAATCAACCTTTACATAAGACATGAACGTTTCTTAATTGAAAGACGTTGTTTTCTGTTGCTTAAAGTTCCAAATTGTATGTTATATTAAAATATTTGTCAAATTCAGGGACTGTAAGCTTAATTCAAAGTGAACCTCCATGCAAAGATGGCAATGCCCGATTCACAAGCTGTCCCTGATCCAATCATTATTCAGAAGAAAATATAATAGAAATCTAATCAAATAATTGTTGAAAAACTATAATTTACAATTTTTTTAACGCTGAGTTTACATTGCATGTGGACTGTATAGGTATCTCAAAACCTAAACATGTTTGATCAATACAATATACTAGGTCCATTTCATTTTAGGTTCATGCTGACACCTCACGCTACACCTCCCCCCCCTTTTATCATACCATCCTGATTTGACAAGGTTTGGAGAAAGTTTATCACGATAGAAGAATAGAAGGATAGAATGATAGATAAATGAATGGGTAGATAGCTAGATGGAATGTACAACTATCAAGTTCAACTGATTGCAATG
>NW_019396682.1:104517-181678 GCF_000591075.1 Eurytemora carolleeae | reverse complement strand
AGACGCGGTTCAAACATTCTTATAACTCCAAAAAGGCACCATATTGTGAATCAGACATGCCCCACTAGAATTTGAAAGTCACTTAAAATTAAGTCTCCAGTTTTTAAAGAAGATTTAATGCAGAATTGATTTAAAAGAATTGGTTGGATGGATGGTTTACTTTAACACGTAATTATACTTTTTGGGAGAAATCTCATCGCGAGTAAAATATTAAAAACATAATTCATCAACATTACAGATGTTGAGTGAGTGCGAAGGAGGGGGGTGATATTATCTTTTAACAATTGTATTGTAGGAGTGTGAAATCTGTTAGATAATATCTTCTAAAAGCAAAATCTGCAATTCAGAAGTTCCTACGGTTTTACATTCTTTTAGACAAATATTGCTGATAGGTGATCCTTACATTTCTAAAATATAAGAAAGGTAGAAATTATTTTAACATGAAGAATTTTTTAAAGGGTAAATAGGTTTAACCTTGATCAATAAGAAAATGCGCGATATGGTGGTAGGATGTGGTAGCCATTTTATTATCAGCTGTTTCTGGCCAACGTGACTGCCTGTTGAAGCTGTCGAATCATCTGATGAGTTTTGATGACATGAAAGAGTTGAAAAGAATCTCACGAATATTGTTGAAAAACTTGTCAACACAATGGAACCTAAAATGGGCTAAAAATGTGAATAATATTGAACTGAAAGGGTTTAAAAGTGCCCGGTTTAAACAGTTTATACACTTTAAAATTCGTCAAGTCAGGGTAAAAGGAAAACTGTTTTTGGCAAAGTTGCAACTGTCAGCGGTCCGCGTGTCTGTTGAATAGTCAATTATGATTAGTGATTGGACATAACATAGCTCGTTCACAAAAAAACTTAAAATGTTTTTAGACTATAAATTTGAGAAGTCTTACAAATTTCAAAATTGTTTATTGTTAACATTTGCTTCTTTTACACTCCGCCAAATTATATTTATATGCAAAATATATTCTCTGATAGTATAAGATTAAATTGCAAATATATGCAAAATGTATTCTCTGATATAGTATAAGAATAAATTGCAAATATATGCAAAATGTATTCTCTGATATAGTATAAGAATAAATTGCAAATATATGCAAAATATATTCTCTGATAGTATAAGATTAAATTGCAAATATATGCAAAATGTATTCTCTGATATAGTATAAGAATANGAATATCAGATTGGGAGGAGCATCTATCCATCTTTCAATCCGTCAATCCATCATTCTATTTATCTATCCATCTTTCTATCTATAAAATTATCTTTCTATCTGTGTATCCGTCTTTCTATATGTTTATCCATCTTTCTATCTTTTTTTTGTATCATATTATCTAACTACCTTTGATCCATATGTCACTGTGGACTAGGGTCGATTTAAATTTGAACCGGACCGACCCCTTGAACCGGCCTTAGTGACGCGCAGTACCGCCCTGCCACTATCCTAAACTGGCCCAGTTTTATCTTTGATGGCACGGCCAGACATATTACAGTACCTGGCCTATCAAGGCCTATTTTATCTACTCTACTTGCTTAGTTTAGATTGATGTCTTTAAATAAAACAATCTTTCCTTGCATCTATTCATCTTTCATGTTTTTATTTTATCTACTCTACTTGCTTAGTTTAGATTGATGTCTTTAAATAAAACAATCTTTCCTTGCATCTATTCATCTTTCATGTTTTTATTTTATTTAACTATCGTTTCAAAGACCCTTTCACCGTATCAGGGTAGCTATAATTCTTCAGGACAAAAACAAATCTAAAGAACAGAAACCTTATTAAAATGTGAGAATAACATCTGCTTTCAAGTTTCAAATTTATCTATCTATTAGTCTATATCAGTCTTTGTTTTAGTATGGATAGATGTAATGATTTGTCAAAAAGTTGAATTAATATTAGGAGAGTGAATATTAAAGTGTATAATGAGGCGTAGAGCAAATATTGAAAATAGATTATTCATGTCATTCTTGAAACAAGGTGGTCCCCCCTCTCTCATCCCAACCTACCTAAAGTGGAAGGCNTTTTCCAACCACCATATCTTTCCAACTTGGTTTAATTTAGCCAACGTAATTCATGGTTTGAAAAATCTAAGGGTTAAAACCCGGCGTTTCTCAGAAATAGAGAATAGAAACTTAGAGTTTGTGGCAAAGACTCAATCACTTTCTTTATGAAAGAATTGTGTTAAACTACTGTTTACTGGTTTAATTCAACGTTCCTAGTTCAGCTCTAAACTACAGCAGTTTATCTTTAAATTCTAAGCTTCTATTGGTCAAGTGTAAATAAGATAGATTTATTCGTTTTGACGTTTTTGAGCCTAATCTCCCGTATATCTTCTCCTGCACCCCAATCTGACCCCTTCCCTCCAACTACTGCCAACCCTTCCCTCCCACTACTCCCACCCCTCCCACTACTCCCCCACTCTGACCATCATTGCAACCTATAATTAAACCGACTAGCACAAATTGTGGAAGCAGATGAGAAGAAAAGATGCTAAATAGTCTTTTATTTTCTCTACAACAGCTGCAGTATTAATGAGAAGAAAATATTAACCAAAAACATTTAACAATGACGAAAAGTTTTTAAAACTTTGATGTATTTCATTAACACATTTTTTGATGTTCCTCTTTTACCGTGTTCTTTATTTTTAACTAACATTTTACTTTTTCTTCCATAGTTGTTCTTACTTTGTTCCTATTATAAATTATCCTGCTTTTTTCTTTCGATTTCTTGTTTCTATTTTATGTTATTTAGTCTTCCCAAATAGATTATCAATTACAATAGGTGGCAATAGAGAAATGGACCAATCATACACGACGTCACAAGTGTCAAATATAACAAGGAAAACAAAATTTTCTCACACTAGTTGACATGTTTTCCAAGATTAAATAAAAAAGTGTAAAAACAGAAACTAATAAAAAAATATGATTGCACTTATTTTACAGGAAGATAATCACTTTATTCTAAAATGATAAGTATTTATAATAACTTTGTCGGACACATAAAACTGTTGACACTTGTGACGTAAGAATACAGCTTTTTTTAGAGTGTACAAATTCTACGTTGCCATCTATTGTACTAGGCTCTAGTTGAGTTTTCCTATTTCTTCTTGTGTGTGTTTAAAACTTGAAATGAATTTTTGACCAGTAAGGTTGAATCTTAACTTATTAACTAATTACAAAAAATCTACCATGACTTTTATTATGTAAGTAATGTATATTTTATAAGTTCATACTACATATATCATAGACAAATGTATCATATGTATTAATATATATATGTATTAATCAAAAGGCAACAATCTTTATATAACATTTTATTTATAATCAGTATATATATAGGATTTGCTCTGGTTTCACGACTTTAAAACTTTAAGTGTGCAAACTTGTGCATTGCATTGCAAAATACTACGCAGAATACAGTAGGACCGAATATACACTTCCTCCCCATTGCAAAATAGTTCCGCAGAATTTTGCAATTTCGCAAATTTCAATTCATTCTTTTTAAACTTTCTATGTTAAAAGAACTTATGAAAGAAAAAAATGTTTCTTTTACTAAAAAAAAAAACATGGAACAGTTATTTTACGATGGAACCAATCACACTGTTAAACAGACAGAAAAACACCATATTTAAGTAATCTTATGTGATTTAATGTTTTAAAAAGCAAAAAATCTACAATCGTAAACTTGAGTCTAACATTTGTCTCTCTATTCCACAGTGTTGTGGGTTTCCTTGCGGAATTCCTTTGCGCAGAATTGCGCAGAAATTAAAGTAAAATATGGAAACCCTAGTTATACGGGCCCTTCTGTAAAAGCTATACAATGGTTTTTAGGTCTGCTCACACTGTATTAGCTGCAGCTATTATGATGTTGGGATGAAAAGGGGTCTTAATTAAAGTCTCATGTAATTAATTACTTGCTTAGCTTCTTGAATAGGGAACATTAATGAAGCATCAATGACCCCCTGCCCCCCCATGGATGAAAGGGGGGGGGGTTCACGGTGGTTTAGATGTCTTGGTTTCCAGTGGGCGCTCACTTTTCTCTTTTTATTCCACGTTCACCCATTGCATGAAAAAATTATTCTCTTTTGTTAGAAAATTCAAATATCAAAATTCATTTCAAATATTCAGAGCGGACATACACAGATCTTTACAGATACGCGTGTCCCCCCCCCCCCGTCATCCTGGGAGGGGGTTTGGGGTTGGGAGGTTTCCCAGCTAATTTCTCGGTTTAAGTCCGTTTATCCTCAGCTGTTCTTCAACTAAATTAGTTTGTCACAAATTTAATTAATGTTTGATGTAAGCGTTGAAATCACTAGAAAACGTGAAGGATATCTCTCCAGGATTTTGCAGGAATAAAAATACAATTTGTCATGTTCGTGCACATTAATCAGTTAACACTTTACAATGCATGCGTGTGCAGTCTTTTTTGTTGAACGCATGGCTAAGGAATTGATTTTTTGCCAAAAACTCAAATTTTCCAACCACCATATCTTTCCAACTTGGTTTAATTTAGCCAACGTAATTCATGGTTTGAAAAATCTAAGGGTTAAAACCCGGCGTTTCTCAGAAATAGAGAATAGAAACTTAGAGTTTGTGGCAAAGACTCAATCACTTTCTTTATGAACTAAGGTCGGAATTAATTAATAGAGAGAAGTAGTTTAGCTAGGTATTGTTAGTTGAACTACATATCTAAAGCGAATTTTTATGGATTTAAAATTGTTCAAAAGTGTAGATTATCCGCACATTTTGATTATAACTCTTTAAAAAAAGTTTTAGAATTTTATTTGCTCATCTCAAACTTCATTGGCAAAAGTACATTGGATGAACAAAGCCTCTTTGAAAAAGACAAGCAATTTGTGGGCAGTTAATGATTATTAAATTACTGACTCATTATACTAAATCCATCGTAAAATCATTCATTAACCAACTTTGTGATATTTCAAGATGCAATACTCAGTCAAATTTGTCAAAAATTTCATTGTAAATCAGTTTAAGAATTCAACACACAAAATATTTATCTTAAGTAGAATTAAAAAAATGGTTTGATTTGGGCTTTTTTGCGTGACGCGGCTGGATTTTTTAAAATCACACTTTAAAGACCCTCAATTTACCATTTAAAAAAGTAGTTTTGCCCGGAAGAGTCAAATGTGGTGGTACGGAAGGGGAAATAGTGGTGGCTCATGGATGCCGGAAGAGATTTGGGCTTTTTTGCGTGACGCGGCTGGATTTTTTAAAATCACACTTTAAAGGCCATCAATTTACCATTTAAAAAAGTAGTTTTGCCCGGAAGAGTCAAATGTGGTGGTACGGAAGGGGAAATAGTGGTGGCTCATAGATGCCGGAAGATATAAAAGCTAATATGTGGCACGGAAGGCGAAATAGTGGTGGCTCATGGCCACCTGCCTTCCCCCGCTCGCCCAGCCCTATCTTCAGCCTTCCTTTTTCAAAACTATTAATTACTTTGCATTGAAGTAAAGAAGTTTAGTGGTTTTCTAGAGTATTGATCAGACTTTTCACCAGACCTTTTTAAAAAAGTGTCAACATTCTTCGCGGCAAATCAAAATTGTCCAATCTATGAGCAGACCCAATTTTCGCTTATTTTTGATGATTTCTTGGCGGATTTGTTACATTTCCTAAATATCATACTGTTGATGTAGTTCAACTATCCGTATCTAGATAAACTATTCATTAATTTCAACATTTGGTTTAGGTGTGTTCAATAAGTTCTGCAAAAAAAAATTAGAGGTACTTTTAGCAGGGAGGGACTAAAGCATTATCTCAAGGGGGGGGGGGGTCATAATTACGCGCAAAAAAAATCTAGATGTCTCAGTCTTGTAATTTACACTATATCTATACTGGATACAATTTTGGCCAGGTTGGCGTCAAGTAGATTGTTTTTGTGATGTAATGTAGGGAGTATTCTACTAAAGGTAGTTTAGCTTTGTTGTTTGCACAAAATAGAAATATCTAGAATATTGACCAGAGAAAGAGAATACTTTGGAGGCTCGGTTACCTGCAATAAAAGTTTTTATTAGACGATACAAAAACCAAAAACCCTAAAACATGATTTAGAACGCATTTTCAAACGAGTGTATGAACTTTAATGGTGGTTTAATGAGGTTAAGAAGGAAAATATTAATATATATTGCAATTGTTCCAACCATATTAGTAAGTGTTCAAGAAGTATGTTGCCAGACAGCTTGATGTATGCTTTTACATTGTAAACAAAGCTGTAAAACATAATTTAAAAAAAGGTCTGGATTAAATTTGTCCCAAAGTCTCTGACATAGGACCAAAGAGATAACATTGATTATGGATCTCAAACGTAAATCAAAACCAGAAAAATCCTCAAAAGTCCATCATACATTAAATAAGCAATCTCTCATTTCTTTTGATCGCTCTTAAAAGGTCTAAAACAGACGCTGATGGATCAAGTTTCAGACTATTCTAAACATTTTCTTGCTGTGACGAAAAAAAAATTGTTGTTGCAAAATTTATTGAACACACCTCGTAATACGTAGCAAAGTGACTGTAAATGTAATTTCCAGAGACTCACTATTTAACGATTGGCATGTCTGATTCACAACTGTACCCTTAAAAAACGTGTCTGATTAAGAAGGAATGAAATATCAATGTTTTTCTTTGTGAAAATTTATTAATATTGACTCGTGAATCAGTAATCTATATAATAAAACAAGACATTCGTTTATATATGTTGTGTATAGCCGGCCAAACGGCTGGACCGATTGGGCTCAAATTTTTCGTGGACACTCCGGGGTGGCCGGGGAGTGTTATAGGCTAAACATTTTTTTTATTTAAAAAATAAAAAAATTTCACGGGCAACGCCGGGCCCTTCAGCTAGTATTCGATATAAGTAAAAAATATAAAATGAAATATTGAATACAATATATTTATCTTAACTATAGGATGTTGACTGGGGTAGACTCAGCTGGTTTGTTTCCTGTCTTTCAGTAAATATATATGTTTTGTTTATTTGAATCATTTTAATTGAAATAAATGATGTGTATGTGTCTAGTTAGTCAGGATACAGGGGGGACATTGATTATACCTTTGAAATGTTTAAGCCAGTGATTTTATTTAATTGATCTAAGCGCCATAACACGAAATTAGATAGATCAATTCTATCTATTAATTATGTTTTTTATCGAAAATAATAAAAATTGATAAATAAACGTCAGATTTACGGTTTATGGTGGCCATATTCAATATTTACAATTCCAGGATATGGCCAACAGTTTATATGTTCATATTTCTAGCTAGCTATGACGGCCATATATTTATCATTCACAATTCCAGGATATGGCGGCCATATTAAATAATCATGTTTCTAGGATATGGCCACCATTTTGTAAATACATTTTCCAGGTTATGGCGGCCATATTGTATATTCATGATTCCAGGACCGATATCACCACGATTCAGATATTCAATTTCCCGGTTATGGCGGCCATATTGAATATTCATATTTCTAGGACCGATATGGCCACGATTTAAATACTCATACTTATAGTTTATGGTGGCCATGTTGAAATCTATAACTCCAGGATATGGCCACCATTTTATATATTCATTTCACCAGGTTATGGCGGCCATGTTGAATATTTATAACTCCAGGATATGGCCACCATTTTATATATTCATTTCACCAGGTTATGGCGGCCATGTTGAATATTGATAATTCTAAATTACACGGCTTAGGTTCCTACAGCTTTTCTGTGGAGCATAATCAATCTTTTATTTGGGAAATTTTTATCAATCAATCAATCCAGGTCCTGAATTAAATATTAATTTGGTTTTCCTATAGTTTAAATATAATAGATTATACCGGGTTAACTGTGTAGGGCTAGGGATAACAATGGAGTTAATAAATTATAGAAATCAGAGATAATTGGTATCTTTCTCTTGCCATGGATAGAGTATATAATATAAGGCTTTGTTTTTTGGTTTCTTTTAATAACATCCAAGATTTTTTCACTTTAATAGTCGTGTGGTTTGAGTTTTAATGAACTAGATATTGTGTCAGCAAATATATGCAAANATGTTGTGTCAGTATGGTATGGCTAGTTCAAATTGAACTAGATGTTGTGTCAGTATGGTATATGGCTAGTTCAAATTAAACTAGATGTTGTGTCAGTATGTTCTATGGCTAGTTCAAATTGAACTAGATGTTGTGTCAGTATGGTATATGGCTAGTTCAAATTGAACTAAATGTTGTGTCAGTATGGTATGGCTAGCTCAAATTAAACTAGATGTTGTGTCAGTATGGTATATGGCTAGTTCAAATTGAACTAGATGGTATGGCTAGCTCAAATTAAACTAGATGTTGTGTCAGTATGGTATATGGCTAGTTCAAATTGAACTAGATGTTGTGTCAGTATGGTATATGGCTAGTTCAAATTGATCTACTCCACAGTCTACAAGAGGTGTAATACTAATCTTATTTTAAAATAGTATTTTGTTTATATTGTATATTTTGAAAAGTTTCTACTCTCACAAAAAAAATAACAAAAAAAGATTTTAATCAAAAGGACCAAATTTAAACGTAAAATTTGATCAAAAATCATGTCCTTTATTTGAAAGCTAATTGAAATTCAAAACTTTTTATTTTGAAGAAAAAATTACCCCTGACAAGGATAGATTTATAAAGTCTGAGAATTTCATGTTTTTTAGCACTCACCATGAAACTGTGTGATCTGATTCTACGTTAAATCCAATTACCAATCTGAACCAACGTTATCCTCCCCCTTAACCCACGACCCTTCTACCTACCCCCCCTCATCCATCCTATCCCCCCTCTCTCCATCTGTGTCCAGGTGTAAAGAGTGTATCCTTTTATTACTTTTTTATTTCCCCATGTGGTTTCAATAGTTTCCTTGAAACAATCAATAATTATATTTATATATAACTAGGCTTTTAGGGCTTCACGTCCATCTACTATTTCAATTGTGAACATGTTCTCTTTGTATACATTGTAAATAAAAACAAAACAAAATTTCGCGGATTACATAAAATAAAAATTTCGTAGATTTTCAAAATTTTCAAAAATCGAATTTTGTTGGAAGCAAATTTTTAAAAATTCGATCATCTATAAACCTTTTTCTGGGGACACGCGAGTTCCCACAAAAAATGTGGGTCCGATCGGTTCAGCCGTTTTCACGTTTATTGGAAATAAACAAACATCCAGACACCCAGACAAGCAAAATATATATACATAGAAAAAGTAATCTCATGTTTGTTTGTTTGAATGTCTGATCATAACTCATGAACCCCTTGATTAAAATTTTTGGAAAGGGAACCAGGGAGCTTGGTTTTGAGAATCTAAGTTGAGTTGGCCAATTTTTATTGGGAAAAAATAGCCAAAATCGTAATTTACGTCCACGTGCGGGTAAACGGGGTTCCCAAGCTAGTATACTTTATATAATGTTATTGCTATTTACAAATATAAATAATATTTCTGTATTTCTTGAAGCCCCCTGCATATTTTAATTTGTTGCTCTTTATATTTTACATCCCATTCTTGCCACAACAAACTTCCTTTTCAAAATTTATCCCATGATGGCATAAATATCAAAATGTTGCCTCCAGGAATCAAGGAATCAATTAAGTGCAACCTTTTTACTCCTCCTTCCTTCTCTTTGAGTTTAAACCGCTTTAAAACTGTGGATTGCATGCTATACAATATATTGCCTAGAGGTGCACTTGCTAAACATATAAATAAATATATAAATATGGGAAGGGGAAAATAAACAGATGTTGGGGGAAGGGGGGGGGTACCCTACCAGATAAAGTTGGACACTAGAACAAACATCAGACAAGGGGATACCAGATGGGGGAAATGAATACCAGATTAAGGGAATATTAGATGAGGCGGGGGAATATTAGGTTGGGAGGAGGAATATCAGATTGGGAGGAGGAATATCAGATTGGGAGGAGGAATATAAGATTTGGAGGAGGAATATCAGATTGGGAGGAGGAATATCAGATTGGGAGGAGGAATATCAGATTGGGAGCGGAATATCAGATTGAAAGGGGTAATACAAGTTTGGGAGGTAGATATCAGATTGGAAATGTCAGATAGGGAGGGGAGTATCAGTTTGGGGGGGGGATACCAGATTGGGAAGAAATAACAGTTTGGAGAGATAATTCAAAATTGGGAGGTAGATATCAGATTTGAAGGGAGAATATCAGATTGGGAGGGAGAATGCCAGTTTTGGAGGGGTATTACCAGATTGTGAGGTGACTGCTGATCTGATTATAGAAAAAATTTAGTAGTAAAAGCTGATAAGTGGTAGATATGAAATATAGAATAGGACAGGGGGGTGAGATCGTGNTGGTTTAAAGAATCTATGCCTGGGGCAGGAGGTTGGATAGATATCCAAGATTTATGATATAATGGGATAATATCAAAACCAGTCCAGACACACAAATACACTTTTATTGTTAAATGACACGAACAAGTTGGATTGTAAGGGTTGTAGGGTGGACAAAACAATTTGTTTTCGGGTTGTGTATTCTGGGGTTACGTAAAACTAACAACAACGAAGTGCAACCTGTCTGTATCGGATTATTTTATATTATATTTTCATCTCTTATTCAAACAAAGCGCAAGAAATCTTCTATGCTTAAAAATTCGAAATAATATCTCAACATAAAAGTATAAAACATCAAATACAAAAAATCTACACTTAATGGGTGAAAATATGTTCTAAAGTAAAGACCTGAGGACCTCTAGTTCACCGTGGATTTACTTTTGTGTTATTTTTACTGGGACCCCACCCAGTAAAAAATCAATACTGTTTTTATAAGCGTTTTCACATATCAAGGTAAAGGGCGGAACCAATTCATTCCGTTAAAGAAGAAAATCGAATGATAGTAATCATTTCAAAAAAACGAACGTTTTGTAAAAGTTTTAGAACATTTTAATGTACAGTGATATCCCGAAAACTGGAGGAAGACGACATTGAAGTGCATTTGATGTTGTTGCAAGCTAGATAACTTAACTAGAAAGTTATAAAATCACTTGAGTGAAATGGGTCTGTTACACAACTCAATTTCTTAGCCTCATGTTCATTGGACAATTTAAAGTGAAAAATGGGTCTGAAAGTCGACTTCCTATTCCAGAGTTTTCTGGTTATCACTTTACGTATTTATAACAACTTTCTGAACACTAAGTTGTATCCAGGTAAAAAGATATCCCTAATACTATTAAAAGGGTAGTATTTTCAATATTCCTATCAAAATTTTAGGGTTTCTTCACGTATTTTTAACATACCTATCAAAATCTTACTGTTTCTTCGCGTATTTTTAATATTGCTATAAAAATGTCAGGGTTTCTTCACGTATTTTTAATATTAATATGAAAATGTGAGGGTTTTTCACGTATTTTCAATATTGCTATCAAAATGTTAAGGTTTCTTCACGTATTTTTAATATTGCTATCAATATGTTAGGGTTTCTTCTAACCTTGAAAGCTAAAATAAGAAACATTTCGGGAAGTTTAAATAACTTTCGAATTCTGTACCTTTTGAAATAAACTATAGATAGCTGAGAATGTTAGGATTGGTGATCGTGAGAGTTGGTTTGAAGTCTTACCAACCATCAAACCTGAGCTGGAAACTCTATAGTATTGTGGATTTCGAGATCAGTGCTTAATCTCGATCTTAAGCTTATTTTAATCTTGATAAGATACTCTGCACGGTAATCGTATCCAGTTTTGGGGTTGAGGGTAGCTTTGATCAGAAGACGTATAAGTACAGTTTTTAAGGATTCTCAAATTAAAAGTAACCACGGTAGATATCGAGATCAAGTGATCGGGATTATGAGTTCCCAACCCTGGTAATTAACACCACGATGCTTCAACAAAATTCAGTGTATATCTTGATCTTAGCTTTTCCTAGACGTTGGAATTTTAAATATGAAAATAATAAAAATATTTTACGCGGCATACTTTCATGAGAGTTTTATTGTTTTTAACTATAAAGTTATAAACCTGCAGATTTTAGATAAATTAAGTTTTTCATTTCAAAAAATTAAAAATTATGATAAAGTAATTTTTTGAAAAAAACAAGGTTTCATAAAACATTTAAACGAGCATCTATACGTTTATCTATTTATAATTTGAAAATATATCACTGTAAACAGAAAATCGAAATACAAATGAAAATGATTAAAAAAGGCAACTTTCAGAGCTACAGTTAAAATGGAAAGTTGTTAACAGAAAAGGCTGAGAGAAGCGCCCTACATGATTTTGGAAATCATTTTGGAAACTAAAAAATAACAATTTCGCAATCTTCATTACAAAAAAATAACTCAAAGAATTTGTGATTCTAAAAAGTACATTTTTTAAATGCATTTTTATAGATCTTCTCCTTCTTCTTAGACCAGGGATTGCCCCATAAGAATCTTGAATGAACTGTCGTTGTAATTTTAAGTTATCCTCCACCTGGTCAAGAAAGTAAAAGATATTGTCGTTTTTCCCGCTTAAATGGTATAATTCTTCTCCATTCCACGATTGTTTCTGTAGCAAGAAATCTGCGGGTCACTTTTATATAGAAGATACAATTGAAAATAACCAATTTTTATAAAATTTATTCTTGACCAGACAAATGTTTTAAGGGTACCGTTGAGCGAGCGAATACCGCGCTGTACAAAGACGAGTTTTTATTCTTAATTTTTTGTAAAATATATTTTCTGATCTTGTGTTTATAATCCAGGTTAAAGATATTTGTATAATCACGATACTGTAATCATGTTTATCATCAGAACTCTGAAGATAACAGTACATACTGATAAATCCTTACATTCTAGGCAGATTTAACAGGTTTTCATACCAGACTATATATATATATATTTTAAGATTTAAACCTTATGTGCACACTGTGGTTTAAAGGTCTGAAGGTCTGAAGCAAAAATCGATGAGAATTTATCCAATTACTTCTTAAAAACAAAAACTAAAAATATGCTTAAAAAAGTAAATATCCAGAAAAATGTAGATGTGATTTGAGAGGTAATATCATAGGACACTGCCTGCGTCGACCCATTTTTAAATCATGATGCAATTTTTTTTTAAATCCTCGATATGTGATGTTATGAAGCCACCAGTGAGAAAACAAAACAATATATTTTATATATCAACAATGAAGATCAGAAATGGACGAATTAAAACGAATAATCATTTAAAAAGTTTCCCGCGGTTACCAAGGAGTATGAAATAGAATGGAGATACAATTGATGCGGCCCCCCTACCATATGTTGGTGCAAGCTTTGTAGACGGTACTTCATTGTACATAAAATATTCAGAATAGGTTATTGTATACGCGGTAACAAATATTTCTTATACAAATGGAATACCGTCTGCAAAGCATGTATAATCATATGGTAGGGGCGGGTCGCGTCAGTTATATCACCTTCTATTTCTTACTCCTTGGTGGTTAATAGTATTCTTCTATTGTATACAGGTGGCATACCGAGTATACCACAGACCAAGGAGAATTGAATACAAGGGGGGCAATAGGGTTTCCGTACACTTTGCTGTGACGTTGTTGGACTGCTAGAGAACTAGTTTTTGCGTAACAACAATAATAAAGGCAGCCGATCTAATGTAAACAAACATGAGTTATAGTATACGGTGAATCGTCATCTAACGGCAGAGATGCACCAAATGTCTGTTTATCATTTATGTTATTGTTTACAATATTTATTATTGTTGTTACGCAAAAACTAGTTCTTCAGCAGTCTACAAAACAATATATTTTATATATCAACAATGAAGATCAGAAATGGACGAATTAAAACGAATAATCATTTAAAAAGTTTCCCGTGGTTATCAAGGAGTATGAAATAGAATGGAGATACAATTGATGCGGCCCACCCTACCATATGTTGGTGCAAGCTTTGTAGACGGTACTTCATTTACAATAATAAAGGCAGCCGATCTAATGTAAACAAACATGAGTTATAGTATACGGTGAATCTTCATCTAACGGCAGAGATGCACCAAATGTCTGTTTATCATTTGTGTTATTGTTTACAATATTTATTATTGTTGTTACGCAAAAACTAGTTCTTCAGCAGTCCAAAAACGTCACAGCAAAGTGTACAGAAACCCTATTGCCCCCTCCTTGTATTCAATTCTCCTTGCCACAGACTCACAGTTGAAAAGCTTGTATTTAAGAGGTTGCGTGAATTGAATAATATAAAGATTTACCAATGTTCTAGGTTGGCAATAATCCCAAGTTATCTATAAATATACTTTGCTTGTCTGTTTGGGTGTCTGTCTGTTTGCTTGTATCCAATAAACGTCAAAACTGCTAAACCTATTGGGCCCAAATTTTGTGTGGGACCTTACGCGACCCAGAGAAATGATCTAAATTTAAAACATTTACCTCCAACAAAATTTGATTTGCATTAAATCCGAGAAATTTTTTTGTTTCGTTTTACATTAAACAAAGAGAAAATGTTCACAATAGAAATAGAAAATGAGCACGTGAAGCGCCCTAAAAGCATAGAGAATAGAATATATTCTATTTTCTATGTATGCAACCGTGGGCAATATTTCATTTATTATTGTTTTTCGTCTGCACTTAAGAATTTGCGTATCATTTGTGAAATCTTAAAACTTTTCAGACATTGCGCAGAGAGAGTCCAGACAATTGCATTGTCTTAAATGAAGCATCTTAAAATCAAGAACGTATATATGGGGAGAAGGGTTTCCAAATTTTCGTTCAATCTCTTTCGGGAAAATTTCGTTCAGGCAACTAAAGTGAAAGAAAAAAAATTTTCGCCCATTTTCACGAAAATTTTCGACCTTTCGGTTAAAATTAAATTTTTTCGCAACATTTCTGCAACCCATTTTCGCGAAATTTTTACCTTATTTTACTAATTTTTTTGATAAAATATTAAGAATTTTTGAATTTTCGTTAAAACTTTTGTTTAGTATCAAGATGAAAGTGACTTGGGGATTTCTTGCTTAAAAAACAAATGGAGGAATTGTGAGAATTAACCAGTTTTTAAACTATAAAAAACGACTATATCTTCCAATTTATTAATCGATAAAGGTGCCAAAAGTATTATTGTCAATTGGGCATATCCCATTTTTTATTTGAGAGTCGCCCAAAATATTACGTCTATGCAGCAGGCCCATAGCTAAGGGGGGGGGGTCACAGGGGGGCACTTGCCCTTCCCCCTTTTACCCCCGAAGAAGGGGGGGCACAAGAGGGACACACTTTCTGTGACAAAAAAGAAGAAAATAAAAAATTGAAGAGAAGGAAACGAAAATTGAAAGAAAAAAAATAGTGGAGAAAATTGGCATAAAATCTTATTTTTGTTACCGATATTATGTGTTAAAGATTCTTTTCTCTTCAAATTCAAGACAAATTGATTATTCCTGAAATAAATCATTTCTTATTCTATCCTATCTTGTGAGATGAAAGCTGTTTATATTAATTTTTGTATTTTGAGAAGCTCATCCTTTTCCCTTCTTTTATTATATTAATCATTCTATAATGAACCATCGTACTTTTCCCTTCTTTTATTATATTAATCATTCTATAATGAACCATCGTACAGCAAAGTAACATGGAGACAAACTTAAATTATATACAAAATATGGCCAGGCTGTTCTTTTCGAGTTTTAGTTTTGAGAAAATTGAGCTTTTTTCGATTAAATCATCAGTTTTGTCTAAACTAATTTTTAAAAAAAAAACTCCCCTGCAATCTTGAGGATAAACTTCTACTAAACCTGCATTTAAATCATTTACTTTCCCTGTATTAAAAATAAATATTGGCTATTCATGATTAAAAAATTATCAGTATAGTACATTTATTTAAAGTTTAACTTTAAACTCTACATCTTATAATACCTCTACCTTATAATACCGAAACCAGGCAAAATATCTATCTTAATAAACTATATAATGTGTGACAAGTTAAAAATCTAGTTTTTTAGNTGTAATGTTTATCTAACAGGGGAAGAACAGGATTATTCTGAATCTCTAGTATGTTACCAAATAAACCATGTCACATCAAGTTGACCCCTTCCTTCTCTCTGGAGTAAGCCCTAGGTTGTAATGTTTATCTAACAGGGGAAGAAAAAGTTCAACTAAAATGTTTTAAGTTTAAGTGTAGAATGTTCATGTTTTAGTTTTTACACTACAGTGATGACCAGAAAACTCTGATATAGGAAGTCGACTTTTAGACTAAAGTTATGACTTTAAATAGTCCAGGTAACATGATCCACAGAAAATAGGCAGTGTAAACAGACCCATTTCACTAAACACGTGATTTAATGACTTCTTGTAAAGCTATTTGCTTTGTAACAACATTAATTAAACTTCAGTTTTGCTTTTAAGTCGTCTTCCTTTTTCACAGTTTTCTGGTTGTCATATATATAAACAAATATTCAATGTATTCATACTGCTCGATATCTTAAATTAAACCCTTGCATTGAATATTAATTTTTGTATTTAGTTTATTTAAACTTTTTAATAAACACATTTAGATTCATTAAATCATTAAACTCTTCTTTTTATGAATTTTATATGCTATTGATTGGGTTGAATCCTACACAGCCAGGATTATTTTGTATTAAATATATATTTATCGTGTGAATGAAAATATTAAAACCCCTCGTGCCACTAATGGAGTGTAGCATGAGCATTTAACAGTCAGAGGCGTATTCAAGGGGGGAGAATATAGGGGCTTAGCCCCCCTGGGCCTGTGAAATCTATCGTTTTTGTGCCCCAAGGNCGGAGAATAAAATAAATATAAAAACTGTCAGATTTCTCAACGTTTTTGCATTTAAAATGCAAAACAAACATAACAGGCATAACACGTATTAGAAAAATAAGTATACCTCTGCGGAAATTAAATGTTTATTACTATCACGAAGAGATAAATTTTCTCACTTACTCCTTGAAAGAAAATAGTTGATTAATTATTAAAACAGAATCCCACCTCTCTCTCTCTTTTAACTAATCTTCACTTAATGGCACTTCAGCTTTGCCTATATAAACGGGGTGGGGGGGGATATAAGTTATAGATTACGGAGTATATTCAAATATACTTGAGATCCGTGTGATTAAAAGAGTATGAAATATTACAGAGCACTTCTAGCTAAGGACAAGAAATGTTTGGTGGAATTACCGGGAACACTTTGCAACCTCGTATTTTCTCTAGTTTAATTTTACATCAAAAAGCGAGAGTTTCTCGCATTTCAGGATTTGGACAAAACTGTTTACCATTAAATATCCTAGCTTCGAACTAACATTAGTTTAATACAGTTTATTAACACAGAATTGTTAATTGAATGATACTGAAGATATGATACAGATGAAGAAAAAAAATCCATTGAAAATTATTAAGACGACATTTTACAATTGTTTTGATGGGTTCTAAGTTCTGGGTTAAACTGTTCAAGAATTGATTTACAAACCAAAATTTTGATTACAAATTTATTGTTATCAAAACAAATTTTAATTTTAATAAAAATTTGTAAAAGATGGACAAAATTTAGAAAATGCCCCCTCTGTAATTATTTCTCCTCTGTGGTTAACTGTAAGGTATACCTATTTGACCCAAGTGCCCTCAATAATCGCCTCCATTACTTTATATTGCATAAATTCCGTGTCGATGTTCACACTGTAATTTGCCAACCTAACACCCGCCATTTTATTACCATAATCCGCGGAGAAAATAAGGATCTCAGATCGACGCCATTTTTTATCTTAAGTAATTATATCTTTTTTTCTCATTCAAGTCAACTCAGTACTTTTGCATCGTTTCTTCATCTGCATATTCATCTATTTAATCATGTGACCTTAACCTTTATAACCTCAATCTAAATATTTTAGTTTTATTCTCATCAGTATATTTGTATGTACATATATAGATAGATATACAGATAGATAGAAAAATTGTATTGCTAAAAGACGTGTATCTGTGTTATACAGAACGAGTAGTATACAATTACAAGTTTATAATTATTTTAACAGTACAAGTATAAAGCAATTAGGTGGAAAATAGCTCCTGGATAATTTTTTCCACCTAATTTCAATAATGATAACAAAAAATTTCAATTAAATAGATTTTAGGAGAACTATATTAGAGATTAGGGTGCGATTTTATTATATGCAAAATAGTTTATATACTTTTACGTTAGAATAACTAGATATTCAAGTAATTTTCTGACATGTACAAAACAAATACCAAAACATATTAAAACATATTTAATTAGTTTTACATGAATAACAATTCGGTTTAAAACACATTGTAATGTAATTTTTAAAAATAAAGTTTAGTATTTTATTTTGAAATATACTTAAATATACTTTTAAATATACTGTAGTGTATATATACTATATGTGGAAGTATAATTATCGATATTTATTTAAATATTTTTTAACGCGCTGTCTCTTCTATTCGTTCAATACTTTTCCCCTGTCTTTCAATATATGATTTTATTTATCATTTCATATCTATCTATCTATCTAACAAATTTAACTATCATTGATTAACTTACTAGATAACTAACTTTAAAATAGCTAGCTGACTTAGTAACTAACAAACAAAATAATTATCTTAGTAAGTAAATAAGTTAATAAGTTACCAAGTATATAAGTAACTAAGTAACAAACTAACTGACGAATGAGCTTACTAAGTAACTAACTAACTAACTTACTAACTAATTATCTAACTAACTAACAAACTAATTAACTAACTAACTAACTAACTAATTAACTAAATAACTAACTAACTAACTAACTAACGAACTAACTAACTAAATAACTAACTTACTAACTTACTAACTAAGTAACTAACTAGCTAACCAACTACCTTAATAACCAAATAACCATCTAAACAAATACCTATCTAAATGAATAATTAACTAACAAACTAACTAACTCACTCACTAACCAACTAACTAACTAACTAACTAACTAACTCACTAACCAGCTAACCAACTAACTAACGAACTAACGAACTAACCAACTAACTAAATAACCAACTGAACAATTGTGCCTATCTAAATGAATAACTAACAAGTAATTATCTAACTAACTAACTAACTAACTAACTATCTACCTAACTAAGAAACTAATTCTAACCAACTAAATAGCTAACCAATTATATTGCTAACTAACTGATAACTTAATAAATAAATAATTAACTTACCAGCCAATTAACTAGCTAACTAACTAATTCTAACTTATAACTCACTAAATAACTAACTAACTTATTAAACAATTAATTAGCTAACTAGATATAAATTCTAACTAACAATCGAACCAACTATCTCTATTAATCTGTCTATCTATCCGAATAGTTATTATTATTATTTATCTGTTGGATAAGTGTGTATATGCTTCCCCAGAAACCTGTGCAGGCTGATGCCTCCTAGTGGTCAGGTGTTCTCTAGGAGACCACAGAATAATCACCAGGTGCAGTTCAGGGGCGTCAAGTTCCAGATAGAACGGTGGGGGGCGGGGTGACGGAGGGGAGGGAGTGTAGAGTATACAAATATTACTATTAAGTAGAATTTGAGGAGATTTCATGATTTTTGAATCCCCCCCCTCCATGTATTTTTATTGCCCCTGTCCTAATGATTAACCTGTTATTGATGATTTTACAGTGACCGACATCCTGTCCTTACACAGGGATACAGAGATACAGAGGATACAGGAATACAAGAATACAGGGATTCAAGGATACAGAGATACAATGATACAGGGATATAAGGATACAGGGATACAAGGATATATGGATACAAGAATACACTGATACAGGGATACAAGGATACTGGGGTCAGGGATACAAGAATACAGGGATTCAAGGATACAGGGATATAAGGATACAGGGATACAAGGATACAGGAATACAGTGATGCAGCGATACAGGGATACAGGAATACAGGAATACAATGATACAAGGATACAGGGATACAAGGATACAGCGATAAAAGGATACAGGGATACACATGGATACAGGAATACAGCGATACAGAGATACAGGGATACATGGATACAGGGATACAAGGATACACGGATACAGGGATACATGGATACAGGGATACAGGGATACAGGGTTACAAGGATATAGGGATACAAGGATATAGGGATACAAGGATATAGGGATACAAGGATACACTGATACAGGAATACAAGGATACAGGAAAACAAGGATACAGGGATACAAGGATACAAGGATACAAGGATACAGGGATAAAAGGATACAGGGATACAAGGATACAGGAATACAAGGATACAGGGATACAAGGATACAGGGATACAAGGATACAGGGTTACAAGGATATAGGGATACAAGGATACACTGATACAGGGATACAAGGATACAGGAAAAAAAGGATACATGGATACAAGGATACAGAGATACAAGGATACAAGGATACAAGGATACAGGGATAAAAGGATACAGGGATACAAGGATACAGGGATACAAGGATACATGGATACAAGGATACAGGGACACAAGGATACAGGAATACAGGGATAGAAGGATACAGGGATACAAGATACAGGGATACAAGGATACAGGGATACAGAGATACAAGGATATAGGGATACAAGGATAGAGGAATATACAGGGATACAGCGATACAATGATACAGGGCTCAAAGTATCTTTATACTTTGAGCCCTGTATATACATGGATGTACAAAACATATGGATACATGAATATATGGATATACAGAAACTAATAGGGAAATACATGAATACAAAAATAAACATGGATGTACATTTCTTCTATTAAGGATACAGGAATAAATGGATATATAGAAACTCATAATGACTCAAATGGATAAAGGAATTTTTATCGATATTCAGAATTTCTAATGGGTTAATTTATGAATGTACTGAGTTTCTGATAATGAACACATGTATACAGGAACATATTGATATACAGCACTTCTTTATTATTGATAATTCATTATTTTAAATATTTTTTATTCAATGAGCAGTTTAATTTTTGAAGCAAATACAAAAAATGCAGTGTTAAAATAAATTTGTGCACAGGTATATATATATATATATATACAGAGGGGGGGCCCTGTATAGGGCCCATCTAGAGAATAATGCGAAGCCATGATTTTCAGGTGGAATTCAGTCCCCCCCCCCCCCCTAGTGTGTGAAAAATTGTTAAGCCACGTGGACAAATTTCTGTACACGACCCTATTTTGATACTGTGGAAGACGATGCCTGGCCGCGTTAAACTAGTTCCACAAGATTCAACAGAATGAGATAGAACGGATACGGGGCATTAGTACTGATATCATCTCTACAGTCTACACGTGCGATATCGATATTGACTCTAGTTCTGAACCCTCTAGTAATAAGTTATAAGAAATATATATACTGGAAGTTATCTATGCGTTTTATTAGAGTCTGACTCACGTCCTCTATAATACTATATATACAGAGTGAGTAAAAAAACAGGATTATCGGTGTTCAAATGTTCAAAATTGTTGTTTTGTTCGGTTTAGGTGTTAAAAAATTAAATGTGAAAAAATTTAAGATATTTTTGTGACGTCGAAAATAAAAATCCAGAAACCAACATTATTTTAAAAAAAATTTTTTTTTAATTGTTGGGAAACTCTTTTTTCTGTTGTTTTCCATAATTTCATAAAAATTTATCAAAAACTGAATGAGATATAACTAGAAATGTAAGCCATTTATATGCGTTTTTGAAGTCATAACAGTTCTAAGATTATAATTTGATAACATTTACTGCAGATTTTGTGGATTGTTTGTCAGTCCATTGTAACTAAAGGGTGTCCCAATTAACATGGAAATTAAATGCAACGACTTCTATATCGTCTTTGTTCCATGTTGTATTGTTTCGTAAACATATAATTGTGTATTATCACAATTAATAACACCGAAAAACTACTAGCTCGGAATTTTCAAAATGTGGTCTAACATTTTTTCACCTTCAAAATTGACTGAGATATTAGGAAATTTTTTCAGATTCCAGTATTATTTAAAAGCAACAAAATTTTTTGAATGTTTAATTTCTTCGTCATTTTTAAAGAAACAAAGAATGTAGACCACATTTTGGAAATCTTATTAGATGTTCAATCTTTTTTTGATGCACTTTATGTCATTTATCCCTGATCAAAAATCAAAGACGATATTTAAGTCGTCTATCAAATCCCATGTATAATAATAACTCGTCTAATTAACCCCCCTCCAACTCCCACTACCAAGCTTATCCGTATCTATAACTTATTATAAGATCCAACACAATTGTAGGTCAGAAACACCAAAGTCAGTTTCCTATAGGTCGGATGAGCGGGTACCAAGACGGTTACCGACCGAGCAATTGATTTGATTTTAACGAAGGCTATAATAGGTCGTCTTCAATTAAGGAATGTACTTCTAAGACTTTTATATTCTTGACATTTAGAATATGATAAAATATGTGTACATTAATGAAACATGGATACAAATTTGAAATCATTAAAATGACATTTTTTTCCTTGATTGGTTTTCTATGAATTCTTGTACTGGGTATTAACAAAAACAATAGAATGGGTTTATAGAACTTCTTTAAAAATGTCACCATTGATTTTGTAATTACTAACTAATTGATTATGAAAAATGTGCCCTGCGACATTTTTTTATTTTAAAATCATAATAGAAACTTCTTGCTAGAGAAACAACGAAGACGACAATTATTCAAAAAAATTCTGGATGTTACTATATGTTACCACTGTATATATATTGTGCAAAATTGGCCCGATTTACAGCAGTAAAAGCTTAAAACCTTAATCTAAATAAAAATATCCCACCCTATAAATGTGGAATAAATGCCCATTTCTGACTCGAAAAGTGTTTAATTTTGATTAATTTCACCGTTGTTTCGTGTCAGCAAGGAGCGGCAAGCATATTTTACAAAGAAACTTTGATATCTAATTCATACTTGATCAGACAACGCTATAAAGGGTATCGTTGTAAATCGGGCATTAAAACAGTACCATTTAAACCTTGATAAATTTAAACGAGAGAATTATAAAATCTTTATTTCAACCTATTCTGAATTCTTCCATTTTGTGTTTTCAGATAAACAAGAGAGCATCCCGGACCAGCAGTAAATACTGAGCTTCCTTTCTTCAATAAGATTATGCTCAGCGTGATCATTACAGATCATTATTCTCATTTTTTCCTAACTTCACAGATCGAAGGGGAACCAGAACTCTGAAATAGGGTGAAAATTAAAAATGCGTTGAGTGATAAGTTTGAAGTTTTCTAAATATTTTTTTTCAAAAATATTTTTTTTCTTCTGTATTTACAGTCTACTCGTATAGTCTTTATATAAAAAACTATAGACGCCTAAACATTATGTTCCTTGAACTTTTTTAGAAAAAGCAAAACGCAATGAAAGAAATAATTGCTGTATGTATAAGGATTGGAGGACACTTCGAAAAATTGTTTGATATAGAATGTGTTCTGAAATTTTGGGCGGCTTAAGTCTTCCTCCCCCCGTATACATCCTTGAAAACATCTCTGGATTGTTCAGCAGATTAACCCATTCAACATCTCAGAACAAACCAATTCAGCTATATAACTTAAAATTTTCCTCTCATATTTGACATTTTAATTTTAGTTTCCAGGATCGTAATTTTTCATTTTGATTTCAACAGCAACTCTGACATCAGTACCTAAAGAATGGCCATCCTAGAGTTTCTCCAGAAAAAAAATTGACAATTAAATTTTACAATTGAATCCTGTTGAACATTAGTTTTCCTTAATTAAGTATGTTGTTTATTTCACAAAAAATTATAAAAAAATGAAAACTATAAATGATTTTAAATAACCAAAAAATAGAAATTAAATTTTTTTTTTTAAATCTAAAAAACTTTTTAAAAAGTTTAACATTAAAAAACTGTGATCAAAACACCCTTAATTGCACAATAATAAGTTAAATTAACCTCTGGTATTTCTTCAACTGCTTTTAAAGAAAAATCTCTGTGGGCTTCAAATGTTTTACTTTTATCAAGAAGGTTATCAATCTTAGGATCATTATGGACTTCAAGGTTAGCGTCTAGGATGATCTTTTCAAGAACAGTCATTTTTTCTTCAAATTTTCGTTTGTTTAAACGCATTTTGTTGAGCAAAGAATCCACATATTTTTATTGGCAGCGTCCATATTATTTTAGGAAAAAAGTCCCGAGAAGTTAAAACTTAGGACTTTATTTCCAGTGACATTTTGTCCTAGGAGTTCCGAAAATTGGGAAAATTTTTGGTTCCAGGTTTTTTTCCAGATACTTTTTTTCCTGTGACTTTCTTACATAAATTCTATATGGTTATTGTTAGCAGTATCTTGTGACAAAGTTAGATATTAAGACTGAGATTGCGATATGACCCCAAAATTAATTTCTTTTAGATCAGCTGCAGCAAGTTTTGATAAGAAAGTCCTACGCAAGATTTTTTAGAAATAAGAGAAAGGACAAAGACGATATTTATTCCAATTCGAATATTGTATTTCTTTTAAAACTTATTTAGCCTTCTCCCCACATTTTTGGATTGAGACACGACTTGGAAGTCGTCTTTGATTTCTAGTATTTAATGCATGGCAAGGAAAGAAAAAAAACCGAGGCTGTACGTCTGACGTGCTTTTCATAAAAGGTGTACAGGGTGTACAGGGTGTACAGGGTGTACATTATATCTTAAAATTTGACAAAGGTATTAGATATTAAGACAAATTTTAATTATTCAATATATTTAAATTTGTACAAATTTTGCAATATCTCCGTCAATTTTGAAAATAAAAAAATGGTAGACCACATTTTAAAAATCCCATGACCAGGCGTTTTCGATATTAGATGTTTATTGCTGGAATACTGGATTAATTGTGTTCATGAAAAAATGCCACATGGATCAAAGACGATATAAAAGTCGTCAATAAATTTCCATGTTTATTGGGACACCCTGTATATGAATAGTAACATACTAAACCAATCATTTCTCGAGCATAAAAATTTTGACAGAATTTTGTTTACATATTAAGAACTAATCTATACAGATATGAAGAAAACGAAGTTTTCTAGGTCTTTTATTTTTTAAGTTACAGTTTTAAGTAATATTTACCCCTTACGGACAATTACGTTTTACTAGAGCCCTGTTTTTGTCTGAAAATTGGCGTCAAATCAAGCCAATATCTTAATTAACAACTCTTTGCAGTTTGAACTTAATGAAGAGGTAGTCCGCCAGGAGAGGTCGCAGGGGGAAAAATCGGGTCTTATTTAGGTCAATTCATGAATTTAGTTTTAGAAAAATCGGAGATGGTGCCTGCCTAGTTTATAGCTTAAGATTGTGATTTTATAGGGACTAATTAAAATATTAAAAAACCAATGAATCATTTGAGAAAAATGTATGAGGCTATCATAAAAGTTCTCTTTCAGAAAAAACCAGCGTTTTCGATTATAATGTGCGTATTTTGGCGTTAAACCTTGGAGATAGTAATTAATATGATATGGGACGCTCTGTAATTATAAGACAGATAACCAAATATAACCTTCAGCTCATCATATTTAAATGAATTTATGTAGTCATTAAGTTTTGAAAAGAAGACGACATATCAAATTAGTAACTTTATTACTTGCATAGTATTATAAATATTAACAATTAAATGGAAGAAATATATGAAAAATATAGAAAAGTTGAAAATACACGTGATTTACAAATTTCGTTTAACAATGCACACATCCAAAATAAATGCAATAATATTGTGAACAAGAATTAATTTTTTAAAATCCTTCAATAAAGATTTATAAATTATAATGAGATCAATTTTCAGATTTCAAATGAGATGTAAGAAAGTCTTAACAAGCCTTTCCCCTTTCTTATTCAATAAGGGCAAAATTTTAACATTTTAATCTAAAAACGACGGGAACTTAAAGCGGATTACGTCTGCCAAATGAGAAATAAGAACTAAAGCAGAGATCTACTATTGTAACGAGTAGGAAAAGCATATCTAATACTTTATCTAGGGGTACAGGCAGATCCTACAAGTACAGATCCCGTCTAAGATAAAATAACTTTTACGTAGCGATCGATTCAAAGAGAGCGATCAATGAAAGGATTTGAGCCACGGCTTAAATTTAAACAGGGGCACAAATATAGTTGGTTCCACTTAAAATTGTATTCAGTTTATCAAGATTTAAGTCAGCGCTCAATTGAAACCGGTTTATCATGATTTTCTTTTCAAAAAAAAACTTATTTTTATTTTCATAGTTTTATTTACACTTCATCTTAAGGTGATAACTAATTGTTGGGATTGAGATTATGTCAGTTGATAAACTATCCAGGGGTTTATATTACTTAAAAATCACTTTTCCTCCACTGAAATCTATCTTTCTTCATAAAAAAAGAGAAACTTTTTAGAAGCTTTCTGGGTGGCCTGATCGATTCACAACGATACTCTTTAAAGTTTTATTTCAAGGGGAAAATATGAACGTTTTTTAACTTGAAGAATTTATAAATAAAAAAAATTCTTCGTTGTGCCTGAAGTAGACATCCGCAAGTCGCTCATAATAATAAATAGAAAAAGGTCTTCTACTCAACCAGTTGTTGATGTTGATGATAATAGGTATAGGGTTAAAATGCATGTTCAATGTTCATAGACCAACTTTTCAAGGCCAGCCCATTGAAAAAAATGGACCGATAATATTAATGGATTGGGTGCTAAGGAGGGTTGAAAAAAAAATGAAAAAAGAGTAAAAATGTAAATTTTTTTTTTTGGTTTTCAGCAAATATCAGTGTTTCTAAATCCATTTTCAAGGGCTTTTCAAGAATATAATTTTTAGATTTTTTTAACAGACCGGACTTTTTACCTATCCTATGCATCAAAGAAATAATTATTTTACAAAAATTCTTTCAATTTTGTTTCATTAAGTCAAAACATTTCACAGTGATGGTGTCAAAAAATAAGATTTTAGGACAAACAAAGTAGATGAAGGGGGGGGGGGGACGATTCCCAGCCTGTTTTGGGTTAAAGATACGTCATGGATATCTCCTTTGTTCTTACTAAGAAAAGCTGTTAAGGGTACCATTGAGAATCGGCTTAAAACGTCTTGAATTCCGACAATTTACATTACTTTTGGCCGCATGAAGCCGCAATTCCCTTTTAAGCAAAACGCACAATCTAAAGCCATAGATTTTCATAAAAATAAGGATATCTCACTTGAATTTACGGGTGTAGAGTTCCTTTATGTTTACCTGGTCTGGAGCTAAATCTGTATACTGCATGGAGGCTAGGGATCCAGGGTTTAGGTTCCCTAGCAGCAGGTTCTCCTGTAGAGTCGGGTTCCGTAGGATATTAAAATATCTCGAGTTCATCTAGAATATAAAAAATTAGATTATATAATATATAATCAAATTAGAAAAAAATAAAATAAAATTAGGAAATATAAAATCAAATTAGAAAATATTAAATTAAATTGGAAAATATAGTTAAAGCATGATTTTTAATATTAAAACAAATTATTTCAACTTGAACATTTTAATATTTTATGTAAGAATCCTAGACAAATTTAAAAATGAAGTAAGGTTTTATTATTTTATTTATAGAAAACGGTTGTAGGGATTCGTTCAAGTACTGAAGTTATTTTAAAGGAAGAGATTTAATTGGTTATAAGCAAAAGAGCGATAAATGTTTTTTTATAAGAACCCCCCTCCCTTAATTCGTTCCAGAATTGTGTTCCGAATTAATTGAAATTAATTTTAGCAAATGATTCCTATCTTTTACTTAATTTCTAAACATCTGTTAGAAAACAGGGAAAATAAGAAACGTGTGAATTGATAGCTAAATAAAATTGAAAATTCTGTTAGATACCAATTTACCTGTATTCTATATTTTGAGTTAGTCTCCTTGTACAATTTGAATATCGCCTCCTCTATCTCCGTTGCGAGGGTGTTCATCGTCAGCTTGCAGGAGTCCGACAGAGAGTTGTTGCTTTTCAGGGCGGACACAATCTTGTTCTTGTAATATTCGCGGATTTCATCAGTCACATCCTTAGTTTCATGAATTTCTTTACTTTTTTTCTTCTCTCCTTCAGTTTTCTTCTCCTCCGCTACGTTTGCTTTTGAGGAAGGTTCATTAATTAGTTTCCTCCAGGTTTTGATCAGGTTTCGGCAAAGATCATAAATTTCTGTATTTTGTGTACTTCTCCTCAGTTTGTTGACGGTCAGGCCTAGTCTAGTGGATGTAAGCTCATGGAGCACAATATTCATGGAAGATAGGGTTTTCAGATTTTTTATCACAACGTTTACATCATGTTCCTCATGGGAGTCTAAAACTAGTTGGATCTCGGAGAGGGTTGGTGGGATGGGTTTAGGTTTAACAACTGCAATCTTGGTTGGGTCAGATTTATCTTTGATTTCAAACTTCTGGATGGTTTTTGTGATCATAAGAAGGTCTGAGTCAAATACGTTCTTCTCTACAACCTGTGTTCTGCTTGGTTTCACAGACTTCCCAGTTACTTTATCACATTTCTTGGAATCCACAGATTCGATCTTCTTGACGTTCTCCTCCATCTGTCCAACCTTCTTATCCAGTAGGGAGAGTTGATCCACTCCACTTAGTAGTTTATCCATCCAGTATCCTAGTCTCATGGAGGGGAAGGAGCTAGCTCCATCTTCTGCTGTAGCAGCAGGCTCTTCTTCACTCTTAGTCTTCTCTTTATCATAAGTTTCATCTTTTTTAATTTCAGTTTCTTCTTTGTTTGAAGATTCGTTTTCTTTTCTTTCTTCTATCTTTTTCTTTTCTTCCTGTCTCTTGATGTATTCTTCCTTTTTCTTCTTTTCATTTGCTCTCTTCTTCCTTTCCTTTTCTTCTTTCTCTTTCTTCTCCTTCTCTTCGACTTCTCTCTTCTTAAACCTTTCTCTTTCATCTCTCCATTCTGAATAGGATACAGGTGGAGGGGGGTCCTGGGGGAGGACTGATTTAAGTTTTCTCAAGGTTTCTTTGGCTTTAGAGATCAGATTTTCATCCTTAGTTGTGAATATAAGAGCTTCAATGGTTAAACAAATCTTAGTGGAGTTTAAAACCTCCGGAGTATACTTCATACGGTCCAGGGCGGAGAGGAGGTCCGCTGCTTTCTCTTCCTCCGCCGAATCTTTCTTGTGGATTATTTTCTCCAGTTTACGGCGGACACGGAGAGTTTTCTCTTCACAGGACAACCTAGGAAGGTCAGGGACTCCATTTTCTTTGGCAGATAAGGGTTTTTCAGTCTGTGAACTAGGTTTACCAGGTTTATTGGCACCTTTGTTCTTCATAATCCGTTCATTTTGAACAGGATTAGTGCTGAAATTCAGATGTTTACAAGTTTGATCTTTGAGAACTTTTTTCCTCAAATCATTTTGATCTCTTCTCCTTCTGGACTTGTTGTTCAGTTTCACCTCATTTACTGGTTTTCCGACTTTATCCGTGCTTTGTACTTCGGTTTCAGTCATTTTACAACACTTCACCCTTGATTCTCCCAGCGACCCGTCCTGTGAAGTAATTAACGAAAGTGTTAAGTGTAGTAAGTCAGATTTGAATACTCCCGCCGAGGTTTGGTTTGGCAGAGTTCCGAACCCTCCTCGGTCCAACACTTGACTATAAAAGTCAACTCGGTCTCTCATTGGGCAAGATTTATTCAAGACGAGCTCTTATTGGACAGAATATGTGGCAGGTATGCTCTGATTGGTCAGAATTAATTAAAAGCGCGCTCTGATTGGTTGAACAATTGAGTAGGGACAGGGTCATATGTAAACATTCCTTTCACCTGAGCTAGGCTGTGAAGCGAAGAGCTGGTTCAGAACACAAAATATCAACAAAAACTTTCAACAAAATATACGTATTGTGATTTATTTTCACAACAATTAACAAGATTTTAAGATATGTGATAGGTCAAGTCGAAAACATACAATATTTTCCGACCCTAGGTCAAATTTTAACAAGACAGTTAAATTAAAACAAATAAACCAGTGGAAAATGACAGTAAATCAAAGTGCCGAGATTGATGAAGTGACACAGAGTGATCGATCTAGTAACCTTGTTATGCATGACCTGGACATGCAGGAGGGTCTGGACACCCTCAACTCCAATCAACAGGTTGTTCTAATGACGGATGGAAATCAACAGGTTGTGATCACTAGTGAAGCCCAGCTAGGAGATGGAGTTCTTCATGTTCAAGGAGATAATCAAACCTATATTCTTCATACCACGAAAACCGAACCAGAAGATCTTAGCTTTAGTATAGACAGGGAGGGGGAGGGTTTAAGACAAAGCATTGATTTGGAAGCCGGCGCCCAAGCAATTCAAGCCAGTGCGGCTACAGCAGTTCAAAATGTCTTGAGATCCTTGAAAGAGTCTGACAAATCAATTCTAAATCAAATTTTGCCTCAGCATATTTTAGAAGATCATATTAGTGATGGATCAAGGGCTATGAGTATAACTGGAGACATGCTACTGGAGGACCAGGCCAGGTCAGACTCAGGGTTGGATGACATGCCGGAGACTTTAACTAACTATTCTCCAGGGTCTAGTGGGAGCAGGAGAGCCAGAGCTCAGGATAATGGTAGAGTACAAATCCCTAAACAGTTCTCACCGTTTGGATTCCATTGTACATTAGAGGCTCCGACTGCACAGTGGGTTCGGAAGGATGAGGATCGGTGTACATACATGAACAAGGGACAGTTCTACGGGATCACCCTTGAGTACAGACCCAACCCGGCGGAGCACATACATGGAAACATGAACGAGGTGAAGAGTGTCGTCATGCTCGTATTCAGAGACGCCAAGAACCCCGAGGATGAACTCAACGCTTGGGCGTTCTGGCATCAACGTCAGCCGACGAATAAGCAAAGGATTCTGGATGCAGAGACGAATAATATTTCCGATGATTGTGGTATTGCCCGGATAGAGGATATTTCCTACAACTCTATCTGTGTCTACTGGCATCCTCTACAGAAGCCCGCTTTTATATCAATCGCCATTCAATGCTTGTCCACTGATTTTTCTCTGCAGAAAGGAGTAAAGGGACTTCCCATGCATTTACAGATCGACACCTACGTCAAGAACCCAGCTGACGGGGAGTATGATATTGTACATCGAGAATACTGTCAGGTCAAGGTATTCTGTGATAAGGGCGCCGAGCGGAAGTTTCGCCAGGAGGAGCGGCGAGCAGCTCGCAAAGTTGCAGCTGGAGGTCAGCGTGTTCTTGATATGTATCATCAATGCCAGGACAGATCAGATTTCTACTCTATGGTGGATCTGTCAAAAATCCCGGTTCTCTTCACACCATCGGAGAACGCTGACAGTCCCACACCTCTTCCTATAGCCCCTGCCTTCTCACCCAGCCCAGGAAACTCTCTTCTAAAATCCAATGGGGGCGGAGCGCCCGAGATTAAGAGAAGAAAAACGTTTCCTCCTCCTGAGACTAGGATGGTTGTGTATGTGAGACAGGAGAATGAGGAAATATATACTCCTCTGCATCTTGTTCCTCCAACTGTGCCAGGTTATACAAAAATTACATTTTCTCTTAGTATACATTGTAAAATAAAAGTAGTGAATTTTATTTTAAAAAATCGTGAAATTTCAATATTTAATGAAAATCGGATTTTGCTATGGGCAACTTTTTAAAATTTTGAACTTCCCTGGAGACATGTGAAGTCCCACACAAAATTTGGGCCCGATCGGTTTAGCAGTTTGACGTTTATTGGATACAAACAAACAGACAAGCAAAGTATTGGTATAGATTACTGTTTAAGGCATAAATTATATATTTTCTAAGTTTCTTATCTAAACATTTTGGGAATGATTTTTACGCGGAGAATGAAAATCTTAATTAATTAATTTTTACAAGTAAACTATTCTACTTTGACAGAAAGAAAATCTGTCAAAGGTACAGTTTGATGTTAATATTATATCAGAAATTGGACGAATAAAATAAGATAAAATGAATAAATTGAAACTAATTCGTATTTTATTAAAGTGATGAATATTTTTCACCAACAGCATAAAAAACGGACATTTTTCAGGGGTGTATATTTTGTTTTGAAAAATTATTCCCACCTTTAAAAATTATTTTTTAGTAGTTTTTTTTTGGCTGAAGTGGGGAAAATAAATAAAGTTATACATTTAATACATTTAACCCAAATGTATCAAAAAAAATAATTTTTTCTTCCACTGATCTTTACCAATCATCCCGAGGGGGGGGGGGTCAATTCTTGAAAAAAGATACACCCCTGCATTTTTTCTTCTGTTCCACAAAGTGGGGTAAAACATATACTCCTGTATAACGTATCTAAAAATTTCATACTTTAGGTCCAGCTTGGGCAATAGAAAGTATAAATAAAACATATCTAAAACTGCCATATTTTAGGTCTAGCTCGGGCAATAGAGAGTAAATATAACGTGTCTGCGACTGCTATAAGATATCTGTACCGACGGAACGCGAAGGGGATAATCGCGAAGCTGGACGACGATCTTCTCAAGTTTTACTGCAACGAGGACACTTTTCTTATGCAGGTACAAATTCATTTTTATCCTTGATTGTGATCGGGGTTTTTTTCTTCCTTTTTGGCCTTCTTTTAATTTTCAACTTTTTAAAAATATTTTTGTTTTAAAACCTTTAAATCTTTCAATGATCTTTGTAACGCTGTCCTTTGAAATTAAATACCCTCTTCTAGTGCTTAGGATCAGCAACCCTTTGGCTTCCTGGATCCGGATCTGCAAAAATACGCGCATTTACGGATCCGGTACTAAGGTGTAACATCAACCAAATTCTGTAACTTAATGATCTCAACCTTCAAACCTGAACTTTTTTAAAAGAGAGGTTATTAAAAATATCCTTATCTCTGGATGGTCTATCCAGATTAAATATAAAAAATATGCGAAAAAATCAGAAAAAAAATAATTTGAAAATTCTTCTTTTGTAAAAATCAATAAATGTTCATGACCTGGAACCGTGTCCATTTTTTTCCGGGCGGATCCACGATCCGGATNCCCCGAACTGTCAAGCGGGAAAATAGAACAATATGCACTTGGAACAATCTAGACTGATATGTTTCCCCTTAATTATCCTAATTAACCTTTTTCTTCCAATTGTAAACCTTTATAATTGTCTCTGAATGCATGGTTAGATTACAATTCTACTTCCGACTTTTATTAGATTTATATATCGTTCACGCGAATTATGAACGAAAAAACGTGAATTATGAACGAAAAAACGTGAATTATGAACAAAAAAACGTGAATTATGAACAAAAAAACGTGAATTATGAACAAAAAAACATTTTTTATAAATGCACACTTATTGTTTGAACCGTTGCTGAAGCCCCATCCTGTTTTTATATATTTTTTTTCGTGGTTTTAAAGCAGCAGGAACTCTTGTTTAAGAAATGGAAACATTTCAATAATAATTATAAATTTGACTTATTATCGATTTCTCATGAAATAACGAATTTGATTTCTAAAGAGACATCTCTTGCAGGAAAGAAATACTTTTGAACGAATTTTCTTGGAAGAAACAAATAAAAACTATTCTACTTATAATGCAGAAAAAGAAATAAATTAAATTACGAAAAAACTCTTTCCTGATTAAAGTGATTAAAGTATAAAGCAAAAGTTTAAAAGTTTCTTTCGACAATTTATTTTTTTCTTTATTTTAAATAAAGTTGGAGTTAAATTTAAAAGAATAATTTAAAATTTACGCAAAAATTTAAATTGGTGAAAATTGCAAATATATGAAGTTTATTTTTAATTTTCATTTCATTTTCTTTAAAAGTTGACAATAACAGTTTTAAAATTTTCCTTATTTTTTCCTTGAAGAACAAGAGTTCAAGCTCCGAATTCCAATAAATAAAAGATTAAATTATTTATCAAAGATATTTAAGAAAAAAAGAATCGTCCTGAAACTAAATCTACTTTGAATGCAGGAAAAGAAGGAAAAGAAATTACGGAAATAAATCTTTTCTGATACTTAGCACTGAAATTAAGTGTGAGAAAAGTTCAAATTAAGTGTGAGAAAAGTTCAAATGAAGTGTGAGAATAGTTCAAATGAAGTGTGAGAATAGTTCAAATGAAGTGTGAGAAAAGTTCAAATGAAGTGTGAGAAAAGTTCAAATAAGGTGCGAGAAAAGTTCAAATGAAGTGTGAGAAAAGTTCAAATGAAGTGTGAGAAAAGTTCAAATGAAGTGTGAGAAAAGTTCAAATTAAGTGTGAGAAAAGTTCAAATTAAGTGTGAGAAAAGTTCAAATTAAGTGTGAGAAAAGTTCAATTGAAGTGTGAGAAAAGTTCAAATGAAGTGTGAGAAAAGTTCAAATGAAGTGTGAGAAAAGTTCAAGAAGATTCCTCTGGTAATTTTTATTTCTCAAAAATTCCCATTTTAGATGTTTGATATAGTTCTATTTCAAGTAAAAAAGAATGATTTTCATCAATTTAAACTCTATTTTTAGCATTTATTTAGTTTTACATATTTTTTTAATGGTTTTTAAAATTCATCTCTTAAATACTTTCAGTTAATAAAATTAGATGTGCAGTGTTTTAAAAACTAGAAATTTTCCAAAAGGGAAACTTAAAGTTATATAAACAGTCCCTTTAATAATTAATTTGTGATCAGGTGACCGCTATTGAACTGGAGGGACTGGAGGGACAGGACAGTATCATGTACGATATTACACTCTGCGAGATCGGGGAGTAGACAAAGTCGTGTACATTGAACATGTACCAGAATACTCAGTGTACAATGGATATGTACCAGAATACTCGGCACTACGCCACCGTTCTCTAAACTTTTAACAAATCAGTGAAATGAGGGAAAAAGTGTTATGTACATTGTACAGTTATGCTTTGTAAGGTACATAACACTGTACTATGAAATGTACGGATAATTATACACTGTAAACGATCTCGGGTCCGTCAAAGCTAAAATTTAAAGCTCTACATGCGTAATCTACTTTATTCAGAAACCGAGATATTTATATTCAACAATCTTCAATAGGAGTGTGTTTATTTTCCTAAAAAATCATCCCCCTCCACCCTTTTTGAAAATATATTTTTTTCACATTTTCGCATTTTTAAAGAGTTGTATTCGTTGAATATGGGTAAGAAAAAAATCCCATTTTTCATTTTTCCCTCCAGATTTTCAAATAAATTAAAAATATACACCCCTGATCTTCAAAAAGTCCAAATATTTTGTTAGTTGAAAAATATCATTTTAATTTTCTCATTTCAAAAATGTTCACACTTAAACATTATAAAGACCAGTTTGTTTTTCTATTTTTTATACTTGTAATTTTTTGTCTCTCGTTACTTCGTGCTCAACAGATAATCTCTGAAGTGATACCGCAACCGGGGTGTGTAACTTTCAGATTTTCCCTTTTGGCCTGAAGGGGTATATTTTTTTAAAAAGATTTCTAGCAATCATTTTTAAACCCTAGTTCCTGAAAGAAAATAATCTCTACATATATATTTTTTTACGAAAATTAGTATTTTTTTGCGAGTTTTTAAATAATGTATTAACCTTTGAAAATTTGCCTCTTTCAATGTATCGAGTGCCTTCTTTTGTTTTTACCTCCGAATTCGGAGTCCACAATTGTTGATGAAAATGTTTATACAGATTCTATTGAACTTTTTGTAATTCATGTTGTAACGATGTTCTGTACATATATTATTAACCTTGTATATGAAAACATTTTACACAAACCTGTACAGTGTACCTGTACAGTGGCCTGTCATAATGTGAATAGAACTTGAAAATTCATGTTTATTTTAGAAGTGTCTGAAATTCTTTTTCATAAAATAAGTGAAAATTTAACTATTTTTTGTTATTGTTAATTAGCTGAGCTTGAAAAAAATCAAACAATTGCAATAAAAATGTCGTATTTTTTTTATAAAAACTTTTTAGAAATTTAAAATATATTTTACTTTTTTTACTTTTGCAATTTTCTTTTTCTATTTTTTTATACATTTTTTTTTGATTTTCTGTCTAACCTCAAATCTTTTGAGATATTTAAAGTTTACTTTAATCAATCAGTTTACAAAACACTGTAGGCATCACTGATCCACCTTCATTTTTCAAACTAGAATTTAGCTCAAGTTTTTAAATGTTATTTTCATCATGTGCCGCAGTAGAAAATATGCTTTAATTTGGTACAAACTACTGTTAATTATATGAAATTGCTTACCATTATTCCTGCTTCTCTGTTTAAATGTTTTTTATTTATTGTTCACAATACAACACTAGTCTAACGTGTTTGCCATACTAAATGTGATTGCCGGTCCCAGCGACCGCCGATAAATCGGTGGCCGATTTCCGTTGTTAATTTCAGACGAAAGATCTGACGTACATACATATAAATTTATGCCTAAAGTAACAAGCTTAATATATATTTCTACGCTCTGAAAGTGTTATTTTGATCGAGAATTTTTTTATGTCATAATTTGTTATGTTTATAAATCTTACCAAAAATTTGCAAAGTTAAAGTTATTCTCGTGTAAATTTCAATGTTTTTAGCTGATTAACTTTTTGTCAAAAATGTAAAATGTTACAACTTGGTTAAAACGATATTTTAAGGAAAATCTTTGTTGTTCTTTCGTCAAAATATTGGAATGTATCACCAACGTCCAAAACTATACAATGAGAACCAGAAAACTCTAGAATAGGAAGACGACTTTAAGATTTAAATTATGACTTTAACTACTACTATGATAAACAGAACTCATTTCACGCAAAAGTTTCTAGTGAAACTATCTGCTTTGTAACACCATCAAATGGACACTTAATTATTACTTTAATGTCGTCTTCCTATTCCAAAGTTTTCTGGTTCTCACTGTATACATATATTTTCACGGACGGAACCCTGCTTTTTCCAATTTCAGATGAAAGATGGAAAAGGTTAAAGAAATGTATCAAACGGATAGACGGCGTGAAGGAAAAGATTTGGGTTATGCGAAAATACTCAAGAAAATTTTATAATCCCTCCCCTCCCCTTAAATGGTTAAACGACTAATAGAGTATTTCTTTAGTTCTGTTCATATAGACAAAGACAAAATTAAAATGCTGTCGAAACATTTCGTATTTTGTTTGATAAATTTTCGTGACAATCTTTTTAAAACCCTAGACTTGTCACAAAATAGCTGAAATTACTTGTTTTTGGCTGAAAAGAAATAAGGGGTTCAGTGAGAGAGAAAAATAGTGAGAGAATTTTTTTTCTGCTTTTAGAGTTCACTCATATTTTTGTAGGAAATTCCATGTCATGCAAAAATGAGGTTTTTTGAAAAGATTTTTGTGACCGCAATGATGATTGTGAGCTTGAAAAAAATGAATTTTCCTTTTATTCCTCTCTTAATTCCATTTATTCTTTTTCCCATTATAATCTTTCATTTATATTCTCTGCACAGTAAAGTTTTAAATAAAAAGTTTGCTAAATTTTCTTAAAGTAGAGTTTCATTTGGGGAAAAATTTTCAGAATGTTAACTGTCGAAAAAATAGATCAATAACAATACAGATAGAACACTAGATGTCGTCTTTTTCAAGATTTAGGTGCTTTTCTTTCATAGTAATCCTGAGGCAGAAGCCCAAAGAAGTTACACGCATGCTCTCTCTCTGTCTTGTCATTCAACGCGGTATGCGCGATACTCCTTTGGGCCTCTGCCTCGGGGTTATTGTGATCGGAAAACCCCTAAATATTATTGTTATTAATCTATGGCCGAAACCTATAACCAACTTTTGGTTTTTGGAAATAATTGTTTTGATTTATGCTGTAAATATTAGCCTTATCTCCCAAATTCCTTCTCTCACCATCTTTCTATTTATTTTTTATTTTTACCAACTCTATACCTTGTTTTTTTCTTGACTCTCCATTTTGCTTCTATATTTCTTAAAATTCTGTATCTTGTTCTTTCTTCATTTCTCTGTTTGTTTTTTTATTTGCTTTTTCTTGTTTCTTTTTGAATTTTTCCATTTGATTTTCTTTACTTTCTTTACCTTTCATCATTTTTCTTCTGCTTTTCTTCAATACCTTATTTTCTTTATCTTATTTCTTTCTTATATTCTCCCCATGCCTTTTTTATATTTCGTCTTGTCTCTATTTTTCTCATCTTTTACGACTCTTTCAATAAATGGACCTTTATTTCTTATAATTCATCTAAAATTTCTTTTGTTTTATATTTTAAATAGTATTTTAAACGTCAATTAAAATTAATCGAGTATTTACGTATGTGTGATATGTTGTGCTTAGGAGCGCGTTGGAAATCCACCAGTTGTCGATGAACAGTTGTAGTGCGCAGAGTGAAATCTGAAATATGTGAACCAGACGCACTCGCGCTCTTATCTCAAACCAGTGCACACTAGAGTTCAGGTAGTTTAGAAATAGGTGAAATAATTAGGAATTGGAAGTTTATCCTGAAAATCTAATTTCCATAAAATGTTTGATTAATTTTGAAAAATATTGCAGATTTTGCGTAATATAGATATTTTCTAAATGATTCTTGATTGAAAGACAGGATGTATGTTCACACCTCAATGGTTTTCAGTGTGTGACATCTACTAGTTCTACTAAATTCTAAACAAAACTTAAAATCCATCCTAATTTGTTCTAAAAAGTTGAATTTTCATTTAGTCCTAATTCCGACCTTAATTGCCTAATTAGAACGAGACAATGAACCATTCTTTCAATATTCCTTCTTTCCTCCTAACACTATTTTTTTGTAAAAATTAACATTCCTTTTGTTTATCTTTACTCCAATGATTTACAATTATTTATACTTCCTAACCCAAGTTGTTATACATTGATTTTCTTAGTATTTCCTATAACACATTACTCGGCTTTTTATCTACTCGATATAACTTTCCTAATATTAAATCTCTAAAAGGAATTTGGTCTTTGTCACAAACTCTGATTTTCTAATCCCTATCTTTGCAGCCCAATATCGTAAACCTGAGATATTTAAAACTATGAATTCTGTAACCTGTTAGATGGAATAATCTTATTTGAAAATATCAAAATTTACATCATCAGGTTGCAACGATTATAGGTATTAGAAAATTTGAGTTTCAAACATAAAAGATAATCCTTTTATGAATATTCCTTACTGTTTATCCTGATTACTGGATCTTAGTTTTCTTTTTTCTTTTGAATATTTGGGTCTGAAATTTGGAATAATGTGGAAGATATCGTCGATTGTTCTTCTAGTCTAAAAATTGTTTCTAACTCTTGATAATACCAAGCTTTTACGGGTACAGTTGTGAATCAATCATGTCACTCTATAAATGAAGAATCTCTTAAATGTTTATTTGTATTTTAAATAGTTTTTAAATCTCTCTATTTATAATCAACCTTTTACATTCGTTCTTCAAAAAAATGCAAAATTTATTTGTTTAGACAGTTTATATATTTTTTTAAAAAACCAAGTGCGTGTAAACGGCAGGAGAAACTATGATTAACCTGGGCAGCGCTGGGTTCCAAAGCTTGTATTAAATACCTCTATTATATTATTCAATCTATCCATCTATCACATTCACATATCAGATCATATCTATCCATCTATCACATCTATCTATCTATCAATATCTCGTGAACGTACAGAGCGCGCGTCCCATATCATATTAGATTATCTCTAATCTTTAACGACAAAATAAACCCTTAATACTCGAAGAACTTATCATTTTCCGCAAGAAAATTCTTATTTAAGCCTTATATTATTTTTCAAAATGATTTATTCGAATTAAATTTTCTTATTAGTCCCGAAAATCGCAATTTAGACCCGTTGACGGTCTAATATGATGTGGGACACCCTGTAGTATCAACGAAGCCATCTGTCATATTTTCTATTTTTATCTAACACTTATACACCTTTAATCATCTTAAAAGTTTAAAGGAGCACTTCAAAATTAATAAATTTCACGTTTGATTGAAATCCTAAACGTTTTCAATCATTGCTCATTTTTCTGAAGAACTGGCGAGAAAGAAAAAATTGGATTTTTAATATAATATATAACCAAATAAGTACGCATTTGCCTTATCTTCGACGTAAAATCAAAACTGGAAAAATAAAAAATAAATTGGGTAAATATATTTTTTACAGATATGTTTAGTATTGGCTAGCGTGAGTGTGTATGTATTTATATAAGGGTATCTAACTGTACAAGAGAAATTGTATTGAGAATTGCCCAAGGCGTTGGAATCTCTAGACATAATACGTTATATACCTTCATTCTTGACCTACAGCTGTAGCTGGTTTGCCAGAGAAATATATTAAATAATTCTGCGAGAGTTCACACGTTTAAAGGAGATAAAGTCTAATTTTTTAAGATTTGCAGGTTCAAAGGTTTTAGGTTTGCAGGTTTAAGGATTACACGTTTTGAGGTTTCAGGTTTGCAGGTTTTAGAGTTATTAGGGTTAAAATTTTAAAGGATAAGTAAAGGTTTTAAGGTTTTAAAGGTCTTAAGGTTGTAGGTTCAAAGGTCTAAAAGTTACATAGGTTTAAAGGTAAAATTATGATAAAATGCTTAATAGCATAGAGAATAAAAAGTTTACAGGTTTAAAGGTCTAAAAGTTGTAGGTTTAAATATCTAAAGGTTGTAGGTTTAAAGGTATAAATGTTAATATGAGGTCTAAAATTCTAAAGGTTTAAATGCTTAAAAAGTTAAAAGTATAAAGGACAAATAAAGGTCTAAAGGTTTAATTGATTAAAAGTATAAATGAGAAATAAAGGCTTAAAGGTTTAAGGGCTTGCTCCCGGGAGAAAATGTCATTCTGTTTAATTGCTCTCTGTGCTTACACGGGTCACAGAGTCCTGTAGGCTCCAGCATTAAGCTATAAACACAGTGGGGGGGGGGGCAGAAATTATATATAATATTCAGCAGAATATATAGGACTTATCTGGAGATATGAATATATGTCTATATCAGATATACCAGAATATTTAAGCCACTTAAGGGCGTACAAAAATTAAAACCAGATAGACATACCAGAATATAAGTCTAGGGAATACCAAAATATAAGTCTAGGGAATACCAGAATATGAGTCTAGGGAATATCAGAATATAAGTCTAGGGAATACCAGAATATAAGTCTATAGGAATACCAGAATATAAGTCTAGGGAATATCAGAATATAAGTCTAGGGAATACCAGAATATAAGTCTAGGGAATACCAGAATATAAATCTAGGGAATACCAGAATATAAGTCTAGGAAATACCAGAATCTATACAAAATGTTTGGATAAGAATTATGTATTCAAAAGGTGTACCAGAATGCATTGCCACTTACTTCTATGAAACTAAAGCTAAACCAAGTGCCTGAAAGTTCTGAAATGTACATGTCTAGAGCTACATAAAAGTATAAGTAAGTTAGTGAGGTAAAACCAAAAAACATTGCGTTGGGACACTAAAAAGTCGACCCAGTCTTAATAATTGATGCAACATTTCATAGCAGCCTGGATATACGTGATACAGTGCTTGCAATGATACACTGATGCAGGGTGTCCTCAAATTACTGAAACTAGAGGCAGTTGAAAATAAATTTTTAGACAAACCATTTAAAAAGTATTTATATACATCTCCCTGGACTGTAGTACGGTTAAGAAATCAGGAAAGGTTTTAGAAAATCCAAACAATCCATTTAACCTTAATTGATTTCATTAAGTTAAGAATGTTGCAATCAAAATAAAAAATTTTTAAGGATTTTCAAATTCTCATAGTTTTATTGCGTTAAAGGGACTGTAATAGTAATTTGAAGTGCCCCTTGAATGCAAAGATGGCAATGTCCGATTTACAACGGTACCCTTGACACATTAATCTGATCAAAAATGTGGAAGATACAGTCGTTTTTTACTTTCTCAAATGAAAATAAACAATTTAAAGAAACGAAAACATTTATATCTAATTTATACTATATCAGGTTTTAAATCGGACATTGTCATCTTTGCAAAGAGGGTCACTTGAAATTACGCTATCAGTCCCTTTAAGAACAAATAAATCTTTAAAATATTATTTTAACTCTATTACGTATTTTTTGGTATGATTATGTATGAGTGTGGCTGGTAGAGAAAATAAAGCTGGTTAAAATCTGAAAAATTTCAATGTTTTGTGTACAGTGCATTATGCTTAAATAATGCATTCAAATTAGACTCAATTTGGCTTTAATGACCTGCAACTGTTTGAGAGGGGAGGGTAAGAATCTATTTATGGAGAAATATGGGGGGGGGGACACGCACTAGAATCCCCCCCCCTCCACCTTTGCTGGGTTCGGTAAGGGGATAATAGTGTATTTAAGAACAGTGTGGTCACAAAATTAAGGCTAATTCCCGAACATGCGGAAAAACTGCAGTGATTGAAGGCTAAAGGAAGGAAAAACAGGGTGATCTGTCAAAAATCTTACTTAGGCCACATTTGGAATTTAAACTGAAGCAAAAACATCTAATTAAATTGTTGAAAATTTATATATGGAGAAACTATTAGAAACCCTAATTTTTGGCATCTTCTAAGTTTTCAACATTAAAAAAAGGTTTAAACCCTATTTGTATCACATTTTATATCTCACCAGCTGGTGAATACAGTAAGACCTGTAAAAATGTGGAATAGGAAGACGACTGTGAGATAAAAGTTATGATTTTACAAACAATAATTGTACACAGTACACTCACTTAACAAGTTTATTTTCAAACTATATGGAAAAACTATTTGCTTCATAACAACTGCATCAAATACATACAGGGTTACCCACAAAGGATGAGACTTCAGAGACGACTGTATGGAATTTGTTTTTGTCCTTTTTTTGCATATCGAAGCTGGCTTACTTCTGTGCTTAATTATTTAGTAAACCATCAAAATACTCAATTGAATACAGAAACCAAAAATCAAGATTTAAATCGTCATATTTTTAGAGTTTTGGGTCGCTTTTACAGTCTCATCCTTTGTGGGTAACTCTGTATAAGATTGCTTTAATATCGTCTCACACGTCATTGGCTTTTTGGGTCTCACTGTAAATATCTTATCTTATTAAAGACTAAACCGTAATCGTATGAAAAATGCATTTTTAGATTTACGATACTGTTCAATTGATCGTTTAAGTTTGTTTTTCAAACAAGATTTTATTTTATTTTATTTAATTATAAATGTATGAAGTTACTTTATTAAATATTAGTTTTTTTCAGATCTGTAGAGGAAACTCTTCCTGTCCGGTGTTCCTCCATATTTTCCTACTGTATATGCGGAAGAAACTTTGAAGGAAGTATGTTGTGAAAAATAAACCTCCCTGTCCCCCCTGGGCTGTTTATTAATTGTACTGGAAATAGATTTGTGCACGGTTATTGAGTTATTGACATCTATTGTTTGCATTCTCCGGAAGTTCTAATCCAAACGCCATCGGCGCGTTCATGCAAATAGTGACTCCAACGCCGGCAGTGACCACGACGCTTTTTTCACGGAAAACGCGCGAAATGCGTCCTGAATAAAAATGATGGACGGGAGAGAAAAAGTAAATCATGAAAATGTTACTGAGAGGACTCACGAGATCGAGTTCCGACCTTGCACTTGTAATTCTCATCCTATGATCAGCAGATGGAGTGATACAATTAAATCTCAGGTGGGAAGTTGCAATAAATCCCAGGTGGGAAGTTGCAATAAATCCACAGCATCAGGCATCACACACAAAGTGTCACCTTGTAATAAACACTATGTGCAAATTCTGCCCCAAACATTCCCACAAAATAAAGTTAGATTAGTGACACTGAAATCAAAATTGTGCAATACTCCATTTTCTTCTTGTCATTTCGTACTCTTGGTGTACCTGATTATTCTTTTATCCCTGCCAGCTCAGGGACAGGATTATGAAACCTGGGAGCAAGGAGTCCCAAGGGGACTTAGAAGACAAGGGTTCCATCCAGGAGGAATTAGGATGGATAACTCCGGGTTCAGTTTAGAACGAGGACCATTAACTCTCATCAACGGTCGGCTAAGACCAGTGTCGGAGGAGAAAAAAAGATTGGAGGAGGGATCGGTTAAAATTCCTCCGCCATCAGAGGAACCATCTTATTTTCCGGAGACGACATACCCTGGAAATCCGCGACCAATCCTGCTTAAACCTGAGCCGGAGATTTATCTGACAAAACTCCCTCCACCCCTGCCAGCCAGCCAGGATTTTAATCCGAATATTCAAGATTTTAAAGAATTTGCACCTTCGGACAACCGACGGATGGATCAGGGGGTGGAAGCATTGGTGCCTAAAAGATCGTCCTCTGGTGACTGGTCCACAAGAGTCGATGCTTCAACGGCACAGAAAGAGATTGTTCTTGACACAAAGTACTTCAGTCTCAGCTATCCCGAGGTGAATTCAGTGACCAGTCCTGACCCCGGATTGGAATATGTGACCGGAAAGCCTGGCCTGGTCCTAAGAAAGGTAAAAGGAAGAATTAAAACCTCAACTCTTGAAACCCCAACCAGTCCTGGGACTAAGACCAAGGATCTATGTGAGAAGAGTATCCTTGAATGTGAGAATGGATCTCATCTCAACGGTTCAGTAATCCCAGAGATTTCGAGTGTCTCAACTCTAAACTCATATGAAGAACTTCTTCGACACTTCCGCACTGAGGTTTGGGCCATTCCTGTCATTGTTGCCGCCGCCACCGTCATCCTTATTCTCGTCATCTTCGAGATCTTCCTCCTGGCAAAGGCAGTGAACAAGAACCCCAGCAGAAGACACTTGTTCCTAGGACAGATGCTGTTGCTTGGACTATTCTCCTTGGCGGGGATGTCTGTCGTCTTCACTCTTAAACCAACAACTATAACATGTGCTGTTATCAGGTTTTGTTGCTATAAAACTAATTTGATGATGAAGTTTCAATTTTTGATAATGCTAACAATAATGATGATAATATTGACGATATTTTGGAAATGTTGATTGATGATAATAAGAATAAAAAATGCATATTATCACTATAGGTTTAATGATTATTATGTTGTAATTGGTGACAGTGATGATATTAATGATGAAAATAATGAAAATAAAGATGAAATTAATGATAATGTCGATAACAATGATAATGATGAATATATGAAAGAAATTGATGATAATGATGATAATGATGATAATGATGATAATGATGATAATGATGATAATGATGATAATAATGATAATGATGATAATGATGATAATTATGATAATGATGATAATGATGATAATGATGTTAATGATGATAATGATCTAGGTTTGGAACAGGGTTCTCCTACTGTATCGTATACTCTACCCTGCTGGTAAAGCTGGTGTTCCTTGTCTCCTTGAACTCTGGTGTATACCTGCCTGCCACCTACCAATCCCTTCTCCTCTGCTTCGCGATCCTCATACAGCTCGTTATTGGGATCCAGTGGTTAGTCTCCGCTCCGCCCTCTATTCTAGATCTGGAGGTAGGGGAGGGAGTGATTCATCAGGCCTGCTCCACCCTCTTCCATCAGCAGCTTCTTGGCCTGCTCTATGTCGTCTTCCTAATTGTCGTTGTTGTTCTCCTGGCGTTCAAGTCTAGGAGTGTCAGAGAGAATTACAGGTATTAAAGGGACTGTAAGCGTAATTCCAAGTGACCTTTCATGCAAATATGGCGATGCCCGATTTACAACGGTACCCTAGAAAACTTTACTGATCAAATACAGGGTGTCCCAAAAAACATGGGAATTCAGTGACGAATTGCAGATATCGTCTTTGTTATGAATTAGCATTGTAATACCTAATTTTAAAAGCCATAATATTATTATGTCTTCTAGAGTTTATTTCATAAAAAGGATAAAAGACTGTAAAGATGTAGCTATAATGTCTCCGCAAGATTAACAGCAAAGACGGACAAGTTTCCTCAGTTTGTATTCTGCAATTTTCTTGTTTTACTAAGTACAACCGTATGCAGTCAAAACATATCGAATTCGTCACTGAATTCCCATGTTTATTAGGACACCCTGTATGAATTCCATTTAAACGTTTTTGTTTCTTTAAATTATTTATTTTTATTTGCATTCCTTGTTTATAAGAAACTCATAGAAGTAAGCACTTTTCGAGTTAAAAAAAAAACGACGGTATCTTCCACATTTTTGATCAGATTAAGGTTTCAAGGGTGCCGTTTTAAATCGGACATCCATGCTATCTTTGCATGAAGGGTCGCTTGAAATTATGCTTACAGTCCCTTTAAGTTAAATTTAAGGGATTGTCCACGTTTTTAATATTGAGTGATCCTGTAAGATATCTAGATCCGAGATAACGTAATGATAACTCCACTTAAAGTCTAATTAGAATCTAAATGACTCTATCTCTCGCCAAACTACTGGCTCTCTATCCCTAGCCTAAACGCAAGGCTATGTATACGTTTGTGTTAAACGACGAATCTCAGTGAACTAATTTATTTTATATACAGGTGAACGAAACTGACCGGGCTAGCCCGGCAGGGTCAACATACAGATAATTAAGATAAATATATTACTAGCATAGATAACATAGATAGCATTACACATAGATAAAGAATATACTACAATCCTTTATTTGTAGATTGCTCGGTGCCTTATTAAATTATAGTGTTGATAAATTTTCTTTTCTAATTTATGCCGAATGATATCAATCTTGTCAATTATAGGACGGTAGTTTGGATAGTTGCAGGGCTTATAGTACCTACACATTATCAGGTACAGTACACTATATAGTACCCTGCCGTACATAATAGGACGGTAGTTTGGATAGTTGCAGGGCTTATAGTACCTACACAGTATCAGGTACAGTACACTATATAGTACACTGCAGTACAATATAGGACGGTAGTTTGGATAGTTGCAGGACTCCTACACAGTATCAGGTACACTACATTATATATTGCAGTACAGTACACGTCAGTACTGTACAGTACGGTACGATAGTTTGGATAGTTTCAGGTCTTATATATTACCTACACAGTGTCAGGTATAGTTCCCTTTATAGTATAGTACAGTACAGTACACTATACAGTACATTGCAGCACAGTAAAGTTGAGTATAGTACAATACACTATATAGTGCAGCACAGAACAGTGCACTACAGTACAGTATTATAGTTTGGATAGTTGCATGGCTTAAAGAAACATCTACAGTAAAGTACTTTAGAGTACATTACGTACATAACAGTTAAGTTTAGGATTCTACATTACAGTTTAGTGCAGTACAGTAAAAAATCTTGAAATGAAAAGTGAATACGCTTTAAAGTTTTCAAATCTAGAATTGAGGTCAAGTTTAAAATAAACCGGATATTTAATTCATTTTAAGTAATAAAGGGTGTTACTGAAAAAACGACTCAAAATGCAAATTTTTATTTATTGAGGCTAATAATGGTAAATTCAAAGATTAAACATGTACCTTTATTCAGTGTTAATCACTTTTTTTTTAATTTGCTTATCATTAAATGCTTTCTCTATAAGGCAGCCATGAAAGTTCTCAAAGCCAATCATTTGCCAATTTGATGGTTGGAAGACTACATACAGCCTGGAGTTAAAAATCTCCTTTTCAGCCTTTCCATCCATTAGTCTTTTAAGATCCTGTTCTTAACATTTATTGGATTTTTGGCAATCTTCTATTTAATGTTATTGGTTAATTTTGAGGTTTATCATCTTGTGTGGTTTTTATAGCTACACCCTTTATAATCTCGCTGAAGTTTTAACATCATTTTCTGGAGGGAGGGAAGCCTTTGTTTTTATAAGAGAAGGGGGGAGGACGTGGTTATTTGTCTAAATAAAATCCTTGTTTAAAATGAAAGCCAGGTGTTAATTAAATTTCCATATTCTCTTTGTGTTTCACTCTTTGTTTTCTTCTCATACAAATTCATTATTAATTTATTTTAATCATCAGATTTTTACAACAATGTATTTTCTGAAGTGGCATCTAAAAATTGGCACGGTATGTTCCAAAAACAAATCTAAAAATTAATTGGTAGACACCAGACGAGAGCATTTGTATAGGGGAGTTGTAAAATTTTTTAGGCTCCCCCTTAAAAACCTTTTTTTAAATATTGATGCCTTTTTTTAACCATTTAAACTATTCGATCATATACACACTTCCATATAACAAGTGTTAATAAATTAATATCGTGGTGTAAGCTTCTTAAATGTTTCATAGGAACGATACATATTGTATAATTATAAATAATGATATCAAAGATATATTTACACTGATTTACACGGTATTGATTAAATTTTTTTTAATGAAACTTTTTTAGTTCAGGGCAAAAGTGAGATTTTAAAGTATTTATTATATGGGTGCCCCCCCTCAGGGGGGCCAGGGGGCCCGCCCGCCCCTGTATAAACACATGATCTTGTGATGCGAATTTTCAGACAATTGGGGAAAATTAGACGGAGAGGGAAACGAAGGCATTTGCGCTCCATTTCTAAGATTATGATTTCTTCTTTAATTTATTAAGAAGTTAATTATCAAGTTTTTGTCCTGTATTAAGGAATTTCATTGAGAAAAAATTAAACTTTAAAAAAATTATCTTTACTGAAAAAGGAAGAGAAATCTTCATTGATTGACATTATCAAAGATTCAACATATCAAATTAAATTATTATTAATCAATGAATATTAAAATTGCGATGAGCCGTGAAAATGAGTAATAATTTTACCACGATAGCTTTCTTTGTTTCAACTTTGATGAGATAAAAAAAAACAGAAAAGTTTGTTTTTTGCAAAATTTGTTTGCATGGCAATAACTTAACACTGATTACTATGTTTAATATTGAAAAAGAGAAATACAAGCCTTCCCCTGCACTCTTAAAAATATTTACAGAAAGGAAATTACAGAGTTGTCATCTTTGCAACCTGATGCTATAAACCAAATTTCGAATTTTGATTATTTTATCTAACAAAATTCATTGTTTAAAATATCTAATATTCACGACATTAAGTTGCAAAGTTATAGGGATTAAAAATCAGAGTTTGTGGCAAAGACTCAAGTTCTTTGTTCATTGGGAAAAGAGAGGGCTTTAATTGGGTGTCCACCCCCCCACAGGAAACAATAATTTTGCTCATCCAGGGTGTCACAACCCCTGTGTACGCCCCTGTTTCATCATCCATACTTTGAAATCGTGTTCAAGTATTGATAAATATGATAAAAGCCAATACAATCTGTTTTGTTTTTGTTTCGGGTGATATATGAAATAAAAAGAAAAAAAATTTTAAGTCAATTTTCTATGAGGAAGAGAAAAAAATACGTTTTGGTGTTTTATAACAGTTTTATCTTAATTATGCAATTATGCACGGTGAGAACAAAGCCATGCCTTATTAAATTATAGTGTTGATGAATTTTCTTTTCTAATTTATGCCGAATGATATCAATCTTGTCAATCTTTTTGTTTGTCTGTGCTGTAAAATACACAATACAGCTTCTTCACAGCCAAAATACACAATACAGCTTCTTCACAGCCAAAATACACAATACGGCTTCTTCACAGCCAAAATACACAATACATCTTCTTCAAAGCCAAAATACACAATACATCTTCTTCAAAGCCAAAATACACAATAAATCTTCTTCAAAGCCAAAATACGATTGATTTTTTCCCATTCAGGATGAAACTTTAATTATGATTTAAAACTCTGAAATATCATCAAAACGTTGCTTTTTTAATAAAAAAAGCTGCAGGGAATCATTTATGCACGAATTTTCTCTCGGAAACCTTATTTTCATAACAAAAATTTAGAATTTTTTATCTCTCTCAGTAAATTTTCATCGAGTACTTGATTTTTTTAAATAATTGCTTTAGTTTATACATATATTCATGTCTTTAAGTTTTTGAAAATACTTTTTTAAATGTATGTTAAAAACCGTGCATTTAATATATCTAGTGAAACCTCATAGATTCTGACCTATGATTAAAGTATTCTTTACATATCTCCTGACGGAAATCTGTTCCCCTAGAATCTGTTTAAATCCTAGTCTACTATTAGTTCCGGTTAAATAAATAAGCCCAGGGTTATCCATGACAGTTTAACAAACATATGACATTTTTTATTAAAAAAATTCTGATTAAAATTATACCCTAGGATGTGTGCGCTGCCTGTGGGATGATCGCATGCGCCTCCATCACGTTTGTCATCATGTACATGCCCAAGGGGCGCCAACTCTCAGCTATGGGGAAGGAGGGGCTGTACGCAGAGGATCGTACGGATGTGTACACCGGAAGTGGGACAGGTTCAACCGGAAGTTCTGGTACACCAAGTCCCTCATTCTTTCCTGTAAAACCTGGAAAGTTGGCAGGACTGGATGAAAGGATTGAAAGAAAGGAGAGGATGGAAAGGATAGAAAGGATGGAAAGAGAAGAGTCGAAAGAAAGGCAAAGGTTGGATACACCTACCTCCTCCCATAGACATCTTCAAAGTAAGTTTTTTTTTTTTCTTCAATTGCCTTCTTCTCGTTTTCAATTTTCTTCTTAAACTTATTTCTTTATACATTTTCTTATTTGGTAAAGCTTCATTTCTCTTTTCTTTTGTTTAATTCAACATTTTCTGTAACTCTTCATGCATCATAGATCTATTAAATCTATCTATATGAATCAATTTATTTTGCCAATGATTTATATTGCAGCCTAGATCTAGAAGTAATCTATAACTTAAAGTATTAGAATTATGGACAGAAAAAGATATTCAAAAAGTTTATCTTACAAAGTTTTCGACATTTCAAAATGTTAAAATCTCAAATCCTCTAAACACTAAATTGCAGTACAGTAAAGCTTGATTTTTATACATTTTCCGGATTTTCTGAGTCTTACCTGTACGATATAGGATTCGTGATTTTTCCCGCCACTTTCCTCAATTCATAACAACCGCACATAACATCATTACAAAATTAACCTTTTTCCATTTTTGCCATTTGGTCAGGTTCACATTGTGTACAGTTTTTATTCTAGGATAAGATGATATTTGTTTTTCATCCTTTTGCCATATGTTCTACGAATTAAAGTCAACCTTGGCAGGTTGCTTGGGCTATAGACGGGGTTTTAATCCGTTTGTTAACAAACATAGTTGTCTTTCGCAGATTAAGAGTAAAATCTTTGCAACAAAAGGAAACTTGTAATCAATATAAGATTTCTAAATATGTCAGGCTTCGTAGATTTTTTTTGTAGATCTTCATGAAAGATAAAAAACCGTAAATGTTAAAAAAACAGATCAATTTATAGGATGGCCAACATTTTATAAAAAAAAATAGAATTTGATCTCAGGGACCGAATTTAATGAATTTGAGCTAGGTCGATGAGCTACCTACGGTCACTGAACTATCTATCGCCGTGGTTGAACCGTCTCTAAAGACCTATGAATTTATTAAATTCAGTCCTTGTTTAAACATTAAAGAACTAATTCCAATTTTTAGCGTTTTACATCATGTTATATTCCACAAATTTAATAAGCCTTAATAATTCAAAAATCTCAGTTTTTTGTTCTCATTTTGTAGAAATATGAGTCTTTTAAGATTTTATGAAGTAACTGAACAGTTATAATGTAATCGTTAAACTGGAATTTTAGAGAAATTTCAAGTTTACTTCAAGTTTCATTTTCATAATATAATTTAAAATCTATTGTTTAAGAAAGAAACATGTAAATAAACAAAATTAAAAAAGCACAAAGAAAAGTTTAGTCTTGAAACTTAAATATAGAAATCACTATTTTGGCACAACATAACATTATACTTTTATATTCACAAATCACAGCATAGCTTTGCACAACTCTTATACTAAATTTAGCGCTTACAAAGAGAGTATAAATGTGTCCTCTATTGCATTTCTGAATACTGATGCATTAGATGTTAGATAATTATAGATTGGGTAGAAAATATGAAAATAATTTTCGGCCATAATAATAATAATTACGATTGTGTTTCGGGACAACATCCTTGATTCCTTTAACTTCAAGAAACAATATTTGAAAATTGTTACGAAAAATCTCATTTTTAGACATAATTTTTGTAAGATCTATAATTAAAAAGGTAAAAGATTTTCTTTTCCCTCTATGTGGTAGTTTAAAGTTTCTTCCTTTATCTGTTTAGTATTTATTGCATTATTTTTGGTTTCTTTTATAATTAAATATTCGCAGAATGCAAAAATTTAACAAGTGCAGGGGAAATTTTTCAATTTTCTATATTTTGCTGGAAGCGGCGGCCACAGGGGAACATTATACATTATTTTGGTCATTAGGAAGTGTAGCAGGAGAGGGGGTTGTATTGAACTAACATATGGAGAAAATACCCTTTTTATTAAATTCATTCTTGAAATAGATTATTATTTGGATTAACTTTAATAATCTTATTAAAGCTTATTTTAGAAAATACAGGGTGTCTCAAGAAACATGGACCGTTCAAAGACGACTTGAAAATTATATATTTTTTTATTGTTTGCTACTTTATTTTTTCCAGTAAAATTGTTGAAACAAAAATTACAAAATACCTCATGTAATTCTTTGGCAAAGAAACTGAGTCTTAGCCACAAACTCTAATTTTCTAATTAATTCTATATCCTTGCAACCCGATGTTGTAGATCTTTGATATATCAAGCTATATAATCTGTTAGATCAAATAGTTGGAATTGATTTATTAAAGGTTTGCACCATAAGGTTGCCAAGATATAGTAATCAGACAATTAGAGATTGGGGCAAAAACTCAATTCCTTTCAGGCAATTTTGAGATAACACAAGGGCAGACCACATTTTATAAATGCCAGAATTAGATGAATTTCATAATTATTGTTTTTAAGAATTAAACTTGTAAAGTATGAATGCCGCAAATTATTTCAAAGATTAAAGACGACCTTAAAGCCGTCTCTCAATTGACAATTTTCGTGCAGACACCCTGTATCTTATACGTTCTGTCCTTTTTTACCAAAACATATATATCTATAACATTTTTTTCGACTCGCATCATTATTTTTATATTCCCATAATTTTGATAAAATTTCACCAACAAAAACATCATTAATCATTTAGTGAGAATATATAGGCTTTAAAATCGTGTTATAAAGTACTTGGCGATCAATTTATTTCCATTGTGCTAAAGCTTATTGTTCCGGAAAAAATACAAGCCATCTTAAAATTAAATTAAAATCTAAAAAATTAGGTCAAACTAAGGATAAACTACAAATGTATACAAACTTTCTTTACACAGGAACTGGCCACAACTTATAATTTTATAAACACTATATCTTTGCTGCCTGATGTCGTAGAACTTGGATATTTAAACTTAAGCTTTGCTAGGTTAAATAGTTGAAGTTTGAAATAACAAAGTTTTAGACTATCAGGTTGCAAAGATTACAAATGATTACAAGGATTACAAAATTAGAGTTTAGTTCAGTTACTTTACTGACAACAAGAGAAATGGTAATTTTAACTCTTTTAGATTGAAGAAACTAATATTTTTAGAACTCTTCATGTTCAATTTTTAATCCATTTAAACAATTTATTTTCAACTAGTTTTCGGAATACCTTCAGCTCGAGCAAGTCGGAGAAGCAAACATACTCACCACGATGATCAGCTCTCTGACGATGATCAGTTCGTCGTCGATGATCAATTCCACCGAGAAGAACCTTTTGGCAGAGATGATCGTCATAGAAGAAATGAGCATGATCGTCATGAAAGAGATGATCGTCAAAGAAGAGACGCTAATCCTGATTTCTTTGAAAGAAATAGATTTCTAAGAGATGATCGATTGCTGCGCGAGGAAAGGCATTCAAACAATGTACGCATGCGCAGTAGTTCTCCACGAGACCGTCCTTCGCATCTCTACGGACATCCGCTTTTTCGTGCATCCCATGGTGACCTGGCGCGCCCAAACCATCGGCAGGCTCCCAGATTTTCAAGTCAGAGAGATCTTTCACGAGCTGATCCAAGCCGGCTTAGTCAGATCACTCGGTCAGATCCAGTCAGATCTTCGCGACGGAGAATGAACGAAGGCGGAAGGAGTCGAGAAATTCTAGCGACCATATCTCCGAGACGATTACCGTCCTGCAACCGATGCCTACCACCAGGTGTGTGGGAAAATTCTGCTTTCCACTACTAGTCTCCTAGTCAATCTTTTCCCGCGTTTTATAACAGAAATTTGGCGGATTCCAAGGTAGCCGCTTGAAGGTTATGTCGCATGTACATTTTACAGTGTTCACTGTACATAGCATGGCGTACAAGACTTGCATGCATACTTGTTTAATATGCATTTATACTTTTTTTTAATGCTGCATGAATTGCATGGTTTGCATGGGAAATATAGTTAAATATTTTGCTTAAAAATTTATGATATAGAAATATTTGTTTGGAAAAGAAAATCATTCTATTTAGCCATTCATTTGTAGATTTCAGAGATTTCAACGCTTGATAACTTTTTAGTTTTCCAAGGATCCTGATTTTTCGTTTTTTTTTGTGTGGGATTTTAGTTTCTATTATTGGAAAATTAGGTTTGTTGAAAAGAATCAGCAGATCATCTTATGCGAAATTCTAGCTTTCTCTCCTTTCTGTTCTTTCCATTGCTCCTTTTTAAATCCGCAAGAAAAATATAAATTAAAATATATGCGTATTCTTACATCCTTTATAAGTTTTAGATTCATATGAAATAGTGAGAGGGGGTGAATTTTATTATTATTATTATTATTATTATTATTATTATTATTTTAATTATTATTATTATTATTATTATTATTATAATTATTATTATTTTCATTATTATTATTATTATTTTAAAACCCTTTCATTGAAAATTTAGAAATTTAAAATAAAATTAAGAATAAAATTTTATAAATTCAGGACAAGATTTAATGTGATTTAAAAATGAAAAGAAAATAATTTAAAAAGCCATTTGAAAAAGAAGGTTATAAAGGGAAGTATGCATGTTTAGGCAATGAAGCATATTAACACCAATCTTAAAAAGAACTTTACATGAATAACTAGCTTGTAGATTCAGCGCTGCCCAGGTTACTTAATAGTTAAAGTTACTCCCACCGTTTACCCGCGCTTGGTCTTAAATTACGATTTAAGCTATTTTTCCCTTTAAAAGTCAACTCACCCAATTTAGAATCTCGCGAAAATTTAGAATCTAAATATCAAGCTAAGAACATTCCCATGGTTTACCAATCAAAATTTATCGCAAATATGTCAACAGACAGAGATTACTACTACATGGTGTTATAGTTGAAGATATCCCCGAACGAGTATTTTGAAATCCGCGAATCAGTGGTATCGGATCCTGGAACCAGAGAAGACCTACTCAACTTCCTCTCCTTTATTACACTCGTTATTTATCATGTATTTATATCTAGAAGCAATAAATGTACTACAGGGTGCCCCAATAAACATGAGAATTGAGAGACGACTTGAATAACATTTTTGATTTCCGATAATTCATAAATGACAAAAAGTGCATCGAAAAAAGATCGAAAGTATAATTAATGAACTTTCCAAAATGTAGACCACATTAAGGAAATCCCGAGATTTCGGTGTTAAATGTTTTACAAAATTATGTTAACGAAATAATACCGCATGGATGATGAAATAAATACGGTATAGAAGTTGTCATTTATTTGCCATGTTTATTAGGACACCCTGTAAGGAAAAAATAAGTAAAAACTCTCAAATTAATTATAGCTCTAGGAGATCAGAAGAGAGAGGGGGGGGTATCCTTTGGGGTAATTTGAACTAAAATGATTTCTACTAAATAACAGAATCATGATTTTTATAAAGAGAATTATAATTGGCAGAAAGGCAAGGTGTGTTGGATGTGTGGGAAATTAAGAAGAGGGGGTAAACATGTGAAAATCAGGGAAGAGTGTGAGAAAGAGAAACCTAGAACGTTTCTAACGATATATAAGCAGGGCAAGGTATATATGACACAGTGGTTCTTAAAATAATGTATAAAAATGTAGATTTTTTTAGTATTTAAAGAGTTTAAGTAATTTAAGGATGACGCATTCTGATAGTTTTCAATAATATGGATGGGAATCTCTGTAAAATTTTTAATTTTAATATTTTTAGTTTTAAAGTAGGAAAAGAAGCTTAAAAATTAATTTGAAATGTACACGGAAGAACAAAAATAAAAGATTTAAAATGCATGATATGAAATTTTACAGCATGCAATAAAATTATAAAGAAAAAAATAAAAATGTTTAATTTTCATGTTGTATATTAAAACCAAGTAGTATAAAGGTGTAGTTTGTCCTTCTAATGTCACATCTTGACATAATTTACATTCCGTTCCGATATCGGGAGGGGGTCTTCAATGTCTCATACAGGGGGGGGGAGGGGGAATTCTTCCGGAACTTTTAAGGGATGCGACAGCGAATGGGGGGAGGTGGGTCCGGTTCTTTCATATTCTAATTATTTTAGGCTATAATCATCATTGACATTTCGACTAAATTCTCGAGGCATGATAAACCTACGCTAAATTCTCTTCCCAATCTAGAAGATGTAGAGGGGGGGGGGTAAAGGTGGGGGGGTTCACGACGTGAAATTAACGTGATGAGGAGATATAATTATTTCAAGGTATTAAGTTTTATTACCGATTAACTCCCAACCTATTTCAACATCAACTTCTCATTGGGAAATCTGTCATTTTATCTTAAAGGGACAAAGTATTATTTGCTTAAAGGGACTGTAAGCGTAATTTTAAGTGACCTCACGCGCAAAGTTGACTATATCCGATTTACAACGATACCATAAAAGCTTTGTTTGATCAAGTATGAACTAGACATCATTGTTTGAAATTCTATAAACTTTTTATTTTCATTTCATTTGCGGTTTCTCCGCGAAATTAGCTTGCGCGCTTCTTGTTCATTAGAAACAATAAAGAGACTCACAGAACTATAAACACTGATGATTCAGCAAAACAACAAAATCTTCCACTTTTTTTACCAGAATAAAACCGTTGTAAATTGGGCATTGCCATCTCTGCATGGAGGGTCACTTTAAGTTACCTCTTATGACCGTTCAAAAATTTTGTTTGTTTGAACTTTATATAATTTTCTTGCATCAAAAGTCACAGGGACTTAAAGGGAGTGACCGGCAATGTATGGTGGTTGAACTGAGAATGCAGTATTGTGGACAAATTTTTTAGGATTCATTTAAGACATATAAAACGGTTCCACTATGTATAATTTATGAGTTTGAGTGCAAAGTCGACGTTCAAAATCATGAATTTGGGTGGGTTCTTTTTCAGAATCGTTTTTTTCTTAAATTATCAAATAACGGCGACGAAAAATGAAAAAAATTATACAGTAAACTAATTAGATGTTAAGGAACATATTTCTGAAAAGAAATTTGTCATTAAATTAATGTTAAAATCAATTATATTGTTTTCATCATTATATTGAATTTCTTATTTTCTGTGAATTTGTTTGCAGAATTCTAAAAATTCTCGAAATGTCGTCTTTTCAATAAAAATTCAAGAAAATCTGCAGAAAATCTCTTTGAATTTTGAGAGATTATAGAAACTAATAATTGAAAAAGACTACTTATTTTCGATGATAAGAGTTAATTTTTATTTTCTCAACTTGTTCTTAATCTTTGTGAAGAAACAATCTCAAGAACTGACGAGGGTCAACCCAGACCGAAATATATTTTCAATAAATGTGGAACTAACATCTACTTTTTTACTCTACAGAGGTTTGGTCCATCACCATCACTGAATTTTAAATCTTAAACAACTAATTAGTGTAGTGTATTTCAAGTGACCCGACATTTACAGAGTAATGAAGGTGTATAGGGTATTGTTGTGAATCGTACACGCTAATCTGTAAATGGAGAGTCACTTGTAAATACGTCTACAGTCCCTTTATGCTGTCTATCTTCTAAAATGTTTTCTACATTAATTTGATTTCTTAAAATATTAAATCTTGGGAGCTCTATCCTTTATCACAACGTATACTGAAAGAAAAGACATCAAGGTCCGTCGAATTTTCTTTTTGGCTGAATTTATCATAATTTCTGCATTTGAAACAATTTAATACTAAAATAAATATTATTTTAAATTATCTCTTTTTTAAATGCGTCTAGAACTTTCTTCTTTTTTTCAGAGAAATCGTCGAAAATCTGAAATTTAATTTTTAATTATATCACGTCTTCCAGGCTTCCTTCTTATCAGGATAAATATGGGAAATTAACCAATTATTTTCCAGAAAATCATCAACCATGTTTAATTTGACAATTCTCAGTTAGTGAAGAGGAAAATTTATTGTTAGCAATTGAGCACGAGCACAGACTAAAGGATTTTAATGAACGAATAATAACATTTTAAAGGGAACTGTGAGCGTTGTTTAATGTGTGACCCTCCATAAGAGAAACCTAAATAGAAAAAAAACAAGATTTCATAACTTTAAACTTTTCTATGTACTTCACCCTTGAGACAAAGCTTTTACGGGTACTTTTGTACTATTGTACTATTGTACTATTTACGGGTACCATTGTGAATGGGGCATTGGTATCTTTGCATGGAGGATCATATGAATTTACGCTTACACAGGGTTGCCAACCCTAGAGTTTTCTCATCTTTTTTTTGGTATTTGGCAACCTTGTTCAAAAAATACAAAAAAAAATTATTATTATTTTATTCATGCATGACGTAAAAGGTAGTGAGGTCTGAGAAATAATTTAATTTCGAATATATTTTTAGGAATCTAAAAATTTTAAATATTTTTAATCAACTGTCTTTTTCAGAGTACATGTCCGGCCAACATCAAGGATTGTACAAGGACGGTATGTACAGCTCGCTAGAAGCCCTTAATAGTTCTCGTTTCCCATTTCAGTCTCAACCTTCGAGAAGCAATCCTAACGTTATGTTTAGAAGACAAGCTAAAGATATTCATCCAGGAATCATTTATTAAAATGTTTTGTACTCTAAACTTGAAAAATATTTTGTACTTAAAACATGAAAAACATTTTGTGCTCTAAACTTGAAAATATTTTGTACTTAGACATGAAAAACATTTTGTACTCTAAACTTGAAAACATTTGTACTCAAAACTTGAAAACATTTGTACTGTTAAACATGAAAACATTTTTACTCAGCTGAAAAATATTACGTACTCTTAACTAAAAACTGTCACTAAAATATTAACTCTTAATTTGTACGACACCCAGCCTCTCGAATTATTAAGTATAGAGGTTGTCGTCTTTCTTCTGTTTCGAATTAGGGCAGCTCAGATCAGTGGTTGACCAGGCCCGGCCAATCTATAATTCTATACAATTAAATTACAGTGATAACCAAAAATGTCTTTTAGAATCAAGTTATCAACTTTAAAAAGTCCAATGAGCATGAGACACAGCATATGTGCAGTGTAAACAGACCCATTTCACTAAATTAGTGATATAAATAATATCCTGGTAAAACATTGCTAGAATGTCGTCTTCCTATTTCATTTTTTCCTGGTTATCGCTGATGTTCCTGAGCTGTCCTTTTTGTGGCACAACAAAAGGGAATAAAATGAAAAAAAAGTTCCTTAGTTCTCACCTGATTGATTCAACTCAAATATTTGTCTCTTTTTAAATAAAATATAATGATTTGATTCCTTTTTCATTGCCATACATCTATAAAATACAGGTCATGTGCAGTTAGTAGCTTAGACTTGACTTTGCGGTAAGAAAAATACGCAATTTATCTCAATATTTGGCGCCATAAATGTGTAATTTTTGTAAATATTTGAATACATATTATAATTTGTCTGTAATGTTGTAAAATAACGTATTCCATTATCTAACAACTTGTATATAATGTAACTAAAAATAAATCTTAACTTTATCAAAATTATATATTTTTTACAAATGCACAGAACCGTAGCCAGATTGAAATGTAAAAGTAATTCAAAGTGGTCTTCATTACATTGTACAATGAAAAGATATAAAGAAAATGGAGATTTTAATTATCCGTGGCAAATAAAAGACAGAAGACAAAAATAAGACGATCATTTTGGAGCAAGACATTGTAACCTAGCCTGGAAGAAGCGGTCAAATTTATTTGACATAACTGGCACAACTTTGTAACCTCGGTATCTCCTCTTGTTTTACACTCAAGTTTGAGAAAAGCAATCTATCCAGTTACAGATTAGAAATTAAAAACATTTTTCTTCTTCTCAATATCTCTTTAGAAAGAAGAGTTTTGATCGAAAACGTTTAGGATTTCAACCTTACGTTCAATTTTACATTAGTTTGACGTGAAGATAAGACACCATCAGGGTTTAGAATTTACATTAGTTTGACGTGAAGATAAGACAACATCAGGGTTTAGAATTAACATTAGTTTGACGTGGAGATAAGACAACATCAGGGTTTAGAATTTAATTAGTTTGAAGTGGAGATAAGACAACATCAGGGTTTAGAATTTACATTAGTTTGACGTGAAGATAAGACAATATTAGGGTTTAGAATTTACATTAGTTTGACGTGAAGATAAGACAACATCAGGGTATTGAAATTACATTTGTTTGACGTGGAGATCAGACAACACCAGGGTTTAGAATTTAAATTAGTTTGACGTGAAGATAAGACAATATCAGGGTTTAGAATTTACATTAGTTTGACGTGAAGATAAGACAACATCAAGGTTTAGAATTTACATTAGTTTGACGTGAAGATAAGACAACATCAGGGTTTAGAATTTACATTAGTTTGATGTGAAGATAAGACAACATCAGGGTTTAGAATTAAGACGGAAGGAAAGAGCACAGAAAAAGCACAAAATAATAAGGACATCACTTCATATAGATTTCACCGGGGTATGAGACATTATCACATTATCACATCGCTTAGGATTTCCAGCGAACGAAAACTTGCGCGAAATTTCGCGGAAATTTTGTTACGTATTTTGTTAACTTTTAACTTTTTCGCGAAATTTTTTTGCGAGCAGATTGACGCAACATTAGCCAACAAAGCGAAAAATCATTTCTCCGTTTTGCTGGAAACCCTAGTTAAGATCCAAGTAGATTAATTACTGGTTATTATAATCACATAGAACAGTAAACGTAATTTCTAGTGACCCAACAATAAAAAAATACAAGTCCTATTAACAACGGTACCCTTAAGAGAAAGGTGTTTAAAGGATACCATTTTGAATCGAACATGCCAATTTATAAATGGAGGGTCTTTTAAACATTACTTCTGGGCACTTAATACCGATATAAGCACAAATTAAGAAGAGAATAAAATATATTCACATGAAAGACTTTTTTGGACAATGTGCAAATTCATAATCAACATTTTTAAATGTATTTTCAACATCGACAAAACGCTTAAAAATGTTTGTAAACATTGTAATAAATATGAATTCAAAAATGTATGTTTGAAGGCTATTGTCGACATAAAAGCATTATGTTCATGTGAGAACAAAAAGTGTATGTTATATTTAAGGATATTGTCGACATGAAAGCATTATGTTCATGTGAGAACGAAGGATGTATTATGTTTATATATTATATGTTTGAAGGATATTGTATATCAATAGTTGCTCTTGTTCAAATTCCCATGGTGGCAATCCCTGGTATAGGATATTAGTAAACCAACAATTTGTTTTGTGTTTAAACATATGGTCGTGTTTCTTTAAGGCCGACAATTACTATGTTGCCTGTACATACATTAGGACCTTAATTTATCAAACCGGAAGGAGGAAGGGGGGGGGGGGCTTTAATATTCGAATTCTCAAGTTGGAAAATACCACCCAGGATGGAGGCCCAAACAAACCATTTGATTTTATAATTGTTTAAGAGTAAAAATTAGAATTGGGTTGAGACCAATAGCGCAATCTGTTGCTGGTGTATTGTTTAATACCTATTTAATATCAGGCCAACTTTATAGGGGTTGCCTAGGATTAATACTTGGGTTGATTACGACTTTTTTGTAACCCTGTACATGAAGATTTCAAATGTGTCAAAGGGACTGCACGAGTAATTTCTAGTAACCCTCCATGCAAAGATGACAATGTCTGATTAACAACTGTACAATCAATTATCCGTTAACGGTGACGGAAATACCTTTTTCCGTTAACGGTGACAGTCATACCTTTATTCGCTAAAGGTAACAGACATACCTTTATCCGTTAACGGTGACGGATATATCTCTTTATCTGATCAATAATGTTGAAGATAATTTTGTTTCTGGGTTCAACTTTGATAATTCATTTATGTTTTCCTTCCCGTAGAAATTCACAAGTCAGTTTTGTAAAGAACTTGCAATTGTAAGTTTTAAGTTTTCATCGTCATAGACAATAAAAATTGATCAGACAAAGTTGGTAAGGGTACTGTAATGAATCAAACATAGTCATCTTTCCATGGAGGATTACTTGGAATTGAGCTTAGAGTCCCTTTAAGAGCAAATGTCTATCCTAAGTTATAATGGAGTGGTTGGAAACCTCCTCGAGTCAAAATTTGAATTTACAGAGGGAGGGGAGGCCAGATCTTGAAATTAACAACAAAAAGAAAAATAATTCCAGAAGAAATAAAATAAAAATTGTTGGATCATGTTCAAGAAATAAGGCAAAGAGAAAAAGAATACACTATTTTGTAAATTTAAGCACATGCATTGTAAAAGTTAATTGTGAAAATATTCACTGTAAAAAGGTCACTTAATTATCATTAAATAATTATCGATTAGTCATGCATTGACATTGCAATAAATTAAGCATTTCAAAGCTAATTTTTATAAAGAAATATATCCATTTCATCGCTGATCAGTTGGTTTGAAGTATAAATGGACGAATAAGCAACCATGGACGATATTTTTGGACGATGTTTTTGAAGGATTAATGCTGATGCACAGCGATCATTCGTTCATAGAACCTGAAATTATAAAATTAATAAAAACTAATTTGAATACTGAATAACTCTTTCAGAACTAATGTTTTAAGGATTGATATTTTTGTAAACAACAATTAAGCCTCCTTAAACGAAGAAGATCAATCGGTGTTCGTTCACTAAAATTTTTATTTGTTTCACAAAAATCCAAATTGTGTATCTGAGCCCTCGGGAGTGTGGGGATTGGAATTTATTTGAGGATTTAGCCCAGGTTTTATTTTTAACTGTTCAGTACTCAAAGTGCAATGTGCATTTTGCAATGTGCATTTTGCAATGTTCAAAAGAAATATCAAGAAAATAATTTTCCTGAACACCCTTTACCATGTAAGTTACCATTTTTCCTGAACACCCTTTACCATGTAAGTTACCACTTTTCCTGAACACCCTTTACTGTGTAAGTTACCATTTTACTTAACACTCTTTACTGTATAAGTTACCATTTTACTTAACACCCTTTACTGTATAAGTTACCATTTTTTCTGAACACCCTTTACCATGTAAGTTACCATTTTTCCTGAACACCCTTTACTGTGTAAGTTACCATTTTACTTAACACTCTTTACTGTATAAGTTACCATTTTTCCTGAACACCCTTTACCATGTAATTTACCATTTTTCCTGAACACCCTTTACTGTGTAAGTTACCATTTTACTTAACACAATTTACTGTATAAGTTACCATTTTTCCTGAACACCCTTTACCATGTAAGTTACCATTTTTCCTGAACACCCTTTACTGTGTAAGTTACCATTTTACTTAACACTCTTTATTGTGTAATTTACCATTTTTCCTGAACACCCTTTACTGTATAAGTTACCATTTCCTTAACACCCTTTACTGTATAAGTTACCATTTTTCTTTACACCCCTCTACCTACTGTACAAATACTATTTTTCCTGCCCACCCTGTCCTGTACAGTTTGTAAAGATGCATTTATCAAAACTATCCTTGACTTCCAAATCGTTGCTACGTGAGGAGAGAGAACAATGAGGGCTTGAGGAAACTTTATTTTAAACAATAGAAATAAATAATTGAGAAAATTACCCTCCTCCCCCCAACACTCTCTCATATTTAGATATATCTTAACGTATTACGTATTACTTGTGTAGTGTCTCCGATTAAAGGACTGTAAGCGTAATTTCAACTGACACTCCGTGCAATGATGGCAATGCCCGATTCACAACGGTACCCATAAAAGCTTTGTCTGATCAATTATTAATAGGATCTCAATGTTTATAAAATTCAAAATCTGTTTATTTTCAATTATCCAGAATTAAATACTTTAAGAAATACAGCATTAATATCTTCCACATAATTGGTCAACTACAGGTTGCAAGGATACCGTTATTAATCTTGCACTGCCATCTTTGCCTGGAGGTTCACTTGAAATAACGCTTACAGTCCATTTAAGAAACAAAATTTTAGATAACCCCGCTATTTAATAAATCCCAAATAGTACAATTAAGCCAAAGTGACTCTTAATCTTATGTTTGATGATTGATGAGCCATTTTGGGATCAAAAAATTTCAGATTTTGGGATCAAAAAATTTCAGATTTTGGGATCAAAAAATTGTATAATCTCTCTTTTCAGATTTTGGTTTCATGAGTAAGATTTTTTTTTTTGCAGTTTTTGGTTGATATGGTTGATGGTATCTATTTTGCTCTTAAGATCCGGGTCCCGATCCAAGAAGACAAAATCGTGCGGATCCAACGGATCCGGATCTTAAGCAATAAAGCTATACAAAGAGTTACAAAGGCAGCTGGGGCTAATATAATAAATGACGAATATGATATTTTGTAGAATGTAAAGGGAGGATTTAGAAAAAATAACCTGTGCAACTATGGCACTTACTAAAAAAAAATAATGCCGTTTTTACCACTTAATTAAACAATGTTATGAGCTGTCAAATTTCTAAAGTCGGGTTTTATATCTGCAAAACATAAATTCTATTAGTGAATAATAAAGAAAATTTCAGATTCCCAGTTCTATTGGCTGTTTTTTAAAATCTAACTTTTCTACAAACTATACCACAGCTCAGTGGAGTTAGCTCCGATGGCGGTCTGGGCTCTCCTAGATGGGGGGGGGGGGGTTCAGATCCTTATCTTATCTTTTTTTTCATAGTACAGGGTGTTCAGGAAAAATTGTAACAATTAAACTATACCGGTAGTTAAGGAAAATGGTTGGTAACCCTAACAGTACAGAAAAATGTTAACTCACACACTACAGGGTGTCCAGGAAAAATTGGTAACCCTAACAGTACAGAGTGTTAAGAAAAATGGTAACTGACACAGTACAGGGTGTTCAAGAAAAATGGTAAGCCTAACACTATAGGGTGTACACTGTACAAGAAAAATGGTAACCTATACACTAAAGTAAAGGGCATTGTCAGGTGTCACTAACTATTGAGCCCAGTCCCCATTTCGACATTTATATATCAATATATTGAGGTATTCACACGCATATATCATGTAGATATTTATATATCAATATATTGAACTACCTTTGATTGAGTGGTGTATGTTTCTCTAGTTTAGATTCCTTAAGTTTGTTAGTTAATATTTCCTCCGCTAGATTGAGATCAGAACTCACTCCTAAACATGGTAAATTCGGTTAAATCTGTATTAAAATTTATTATGTAAGTTAATGGTAATAAAGTGTGTGGCAAAAGATACAAAATAATTATGTATTTGCATGAACCATGAATTTTTTGTTTAGAAATATTTCTTATTGGAAATAGAGAACTGAATTTGAAACTGGAAAATAAATTTGCAAAATGTTGAAAACAAAACAAGGAAATAAAACTTAAAATAAAATTCAAAGTGATCGAGAATCTGATTAATCCTGCTTTTACCCTTAGAAAAGACAATTTTTTTGTTGTAAATTTAAATTCCTTTTGTTTAAGTCTCTTAAACAAACTTTGAAGAAAAACAAGAAAACTTTTCTTGCAGAAAATACTAGGTTTTTTGAGTATTATGTGCGTATTTTGGTGTTAAAGCTTGGAGATAATCTAATATGATATGGGACGCTCAGGAGCGTAAATAAGGATTCTTAATTTGACATATAGTGCAAGTACACTACTACATTAAAAACTCGATTTTTGGGTAAAATTTATCTATGTTACTTTGTTAAAATTGATTGAGTAATATTATCTGCGCGAAGCGACAAAAAAAATTTTTTACATTTTTCCTTATTGGGGTAAGTAACCCCAATAACCCCCCTTATTTACGCCACTGGGGACGCTCTGTAGTAAAATATATGTTCCTGAAGTCTAATACCTGAACGTGCTGCGGCATGGAGCAGAATTTGCGCATAAATATCCTTCTGTGCTCTACTCCCTTGGATAGAACCCTGGAGCTCCGACATGATGGGAGCCAGGGTCTGTACTGCAGAACTGTACTCTCCGTCCATGTAATGCGTGATACCCTCTACCAGGGGTACACCAACACGAGCTGTCACATCCTTGTTCCATCCTTGTCTAAATTAATAAATTTTGTAAAGATTTTTGTTGTTGCTTATTTAAATAAATTTTTAAATTTTTCTGATCTTTAATTCTATCTGAAATATAGTTTTCGTATGAATTTGTTAGGTGTATTGTTAAGTCTATAATTTATTCTGTTTAGAGTTATTTGTTTAAAGTATTTGTTTGATCTTTAATATTTTAATAATCTTTTGTTAACTACAAGTTTCCCATTTTTTTATAGCAATTACAATTAAATCCTTATTTTAAACTGGTCTAAATTAACTCAAGTTTTTAGATTTATTATTTTTTTTGTTAATTTTTAAAAAATTAACAAAATCAAATATTGTAAATTAGTTAAGTTTCAATTTTTACATAATATTAATTGTTGCGTCTTTATAAATTGAAAATCTCTTAAAAGATGGATTCTTCAATTTTTAAATAAAAAAGGAAAAATAATTTTATTTCATGAAATTCTAAATTGTACGAAGTAAAAAGTGCAAAAAAAGAGAGAAAACCCAAAGAATGTTTAGGTTTATGAGTCCCGTCGATTGCTACCTGTCACCCTTGATGTACTCCTGCATGTTGTTGATGAGTGTGGTGCAGGCCATCCTATCCCCGGCCAACAGGCTCATGAAGGCGTTGTGTCCGTCGTAGAACAAGGAGACGAAATCATCATTATGATTTGTCCAAGCTGTTGCCTGCTCCCTAGCCCTTTCTCCTATGTTTACACCCTTAACACGAAAAATTCTTTGTTAAGACTTTAAAAGACCATAATCTATATACATTATACACTTAAGGGTGAGGGGGTAGCCCCCCCGCCCCACAACTCGGAAATTAGGAAAGAGGAATTTTCTTGTAAAAACTGAGAAATGTTGAAAATAATATTATCCTAGAAAGATTTTAAAATTTAAGGATTTCATTCTAATTAAACTTGTTAGCCTGCACCGCACCTTATGACACCAGACAATGTACACCAGTTCCACCTCTGGAATCATTGATAAAAACAAGTTCAAATTCTTTTTTTACAATTTTTTTTATATATTCCTTAATTTTTATTTCATAATCGGCATCCTTGTTCTGTGTTCCCTAGTACATAACTTAAAGATTTGAAAAATTTGAAGAAAAAAAAAACAATTAATGCGATGTTGTTTCTGTTTCCAACTTAACTTCTAATTTTGTTCTATACCTCGAGATGAAGACGCATGAGCAAAGATGAACCATCCGACAAGGGAAAATTTCCGCCATCTTGAAAAATATGGAGTAAAATAAAACTTTCTCATGTTTAATTCTTAAATTTTTCTTTTATTCACCTTTTAAAGTCATAGGTCCAATCCTTGCATCATAAAGATCAAGTGCCGCGTCGAATTCTCCCAGTTGCACGTGGAAGAGTGCGGTGTGCCACCAAATATGGTGGGAAAAGGTTGTTCCTTGGGTCCAATCACGAGCAGTGTTACTTAAAAACAAACGACCCTAAAACATTATTTGAATAAGAAATACTATTGTCCAATTAAAGAACAAAGATACAGAAAAAAAATATTTTTTTATTAAATACAATACCCAAGCTTTTAATGTATAATTAAAAGCTTCAGGAAAGGTTTCTACTTACAGCCAGCCAGTTAAATTTTTATTTATAAGGTATTGATAAAATTTTGAACATAATTGAACTATAACCCTGTACCTGAAGTGCGCGTCCTGATTCCTCAAAGTTGTGCGCAAGCGCGTGATGCGCCCAGTTGTCAAGAGGGAAATGATCCAAAGCTTTCCTACCACTAATCTCCCCGGCCTCGTATTCACAGTTCTCTCCCTGGCCGAAGCAGAGCTTGCCAAACACATGCCTTCAACCAATCAATCAATCAACCAATCAACCAACCAATCAATCAATCATTAAATCAATGAATCCATATATTAATCCAGTTACACCAATTCAGCCACAATAATTCAATCAATAGACATCATAATAATAAATACGCTCGCGTCAATCACGGATGTGGCTGACTAACAACAGTACCCTTTTAACCCTTGTCTTAGCAAAATTGACATGTTCTTGTTTTTTTATAAGATAAGACATAAGATACAATTAGGGTGACTCGCAAAAATTCTCCCAAATAAAGATTTAATTTATTCGGAAAAATAATGGCTTGTTCAACGAACTACTCAGATAGTTCGATGTGAGTGGGTACACAAATTTGTCACTTGTCGATCCAAGCAACAAGACAACAAAGGAAATTGACATAATTTGTCCCACACAAGGTTGAAATACGATAATATCTACCGCATTTATTCATTTATCGTTTCTGAGGACATGCTTAATCTTTAAATGAAGAATGTCACTTAAAATTACGTTACAATCCCTCTAATGAGATATTAAAAATAAAAAACCTACCCGTAGAAAGGAGTACTGGGAGTATAATGCTCAACTATAGAGGAGGGAATATCTTTCAAGCGTTTTGTCTCACCTTCATCAGAAGGCAACTTACAGTTTAACTAAGGTGAAAATGTAAAGATGATGCAACAGTAGAAATAAAAATATAAAAATAAAGCTGAAAAATTAAATTTAATTACTTATTTAAGAAATTCAAAATTAAAAAAACAGGTACGTTATAAAATTTGTAAGCGTATCTTTCCTATTGTAAGTGCCAGAAAGTACGCCATCTGGAGTGCGTAAGGATCTCGGGGAAATTGACGCAAAATTTCCTAAACTTAGTTAGTTTATCTTTTTTTAAGATGAAAACATTTGTTTTTGTTTTTGATGAAAATGTTTTTTTTTCGATTAATTAAAATTTAAACACTGTTTAAGATGATTTGGAGAAAACCTTTTAGTCCTAAATAAACTTATCATATTGGAACAAAAAAATATTGAATAAAAATAAACTAATTCCTCGAATTTGATCATAGCTCCCCAATAATCTTCCGCTGCCATTAGTTCCGCCGCGATCAGATGATTCAGCTCATATTCCGTCAGCTTTCCATCGCTCTAAAATATATTCCATCAGTTTTCCGTCACTCTCACATATATTCCGTCACCTTTTCGTCACTAACATATATTCCATCAGTTTTCCATCACATTAATATATATTCCGACAGCTTTCCGTCACTCTAATATTTATTCCGTCAGTTTTCTGTTACTCTATAATGAATTCCGTCAACTATCCGTTATTTTAAAATATATTCCGTCAGTTTTCCGTCACTAACATATATTTCGTCAGCTTTTAGTCCCTTTAACAAATATTCCGTCAGCTTTCCGTCAATCTAAAATATTCCATCAGTTTTCCGTAACTCTAAAATATATTCCGTCAGTTTTCCGTTGCTCCAGAATATATTCTTTCAGTCTTCCGTTGCTATATAATATATTAATTCAGTTTCCGTTACTATTTATTATATTCCGTCAGTTTTAGTCACTTTAGAATATATTCCGTCAGTTTTCCGTCACTAAAATATATTCCGTCCATTCTGAGCCGGGGATGGGAGTAGTTTCCAAAGATTTTAGCAAAAATAAACTAGAAATATTTGTAAAATAAATTTCACCATAAAATCCTTTGATTTCCCAAATTCATGGCTACAACATCCAAAACACATTTCTAACATACTGGAGAAAAAAAAAAAAAAAAGTTTTCTGAGTGGGTGGGGTGATTTATCAATCATATAAATACCCCTTTTGCTCTGCCTTTTTTGCACAAAGCAGCGTGTCTATTTCTAAATCCGTTGCAGTGTTTTTTCTCAAATTTTCAACTTACAGAAACATCGAATCAAATAAAAAACGGGCAAAATTTGACCTTTTACCTTTAACATTTTACCTAAGCCTCAGCCAGAGACGACAAAAAAGTTCAGAAATTGTTCGAATAAAAAAGAAACCAGAAAAAATCATCAAAATAAATACCTTGGCTTTTGCAGAAAAATCAATCAGTTTCTTTCTAGGTTCTGCATTCTTCAGTGGACTTGTTGCTGAATAAAATAGCTAATATTTCAGTTTTATTTTACCTTAAATAATTGTTTCAGGTTTTTTCTTTAAATATATCATTTCCCTGTTTTATGAGGAAATAATTGGAAAAATGCTTTATTCATTTCATTCCTAAAATATGTATCCCCTTTTTTATTTAAAGAATCCTGCAATAAATTATAAAAAAAATTATTTTGTATAAGAAGTTACCAAAGCAATCCATTCCAAGGGTGAATATGTTTCCCATTGCAAAATCCGGATCCGCCGCCAACATGGATTTACTCGTTCCTATAATATTCAAAGCATTTAAATCCGACAATTTGCTTTCCGTTTAACTAATAACTATTCCTCTTTGCTGCTTGCCACACAAATATTTCTGCCTACATGTTAACCTTTAGCTAGTTCCTGCCATGCTGCCTGTCCCCCCAAATGTGTCCTACTTTATGTGTACAAACAGCTATTTCCTGCTATACTGCCTACCACCCAAATATTTCCTGCCTACCTGTGAACCCCCCGAGCATAGGATCATGATAATGATAGATGGCTTGATGAAGGAGAGCATCGTAGAGCTTAACTGCCTTAAAATAAATTAAATCAAAAAAATATTTAAACATATTCTTTCATTTCTGAATAAAGTTTCACGGATTTTTTGGGAAGCAAGAGGATGTTTTATAAAAGAATTTAAACAAATACCTGCACCAGACTATTTTTTTTATTTCACCCTCTTTTAAGTCTTTAAATATCTTAATAAAAAGAGATTGTAGCCTGGATACGATAAAAAGATTTAAGTGTTGTTGACACGAAAGTATTTCATTATAATTTAGTTTCTATAATTAATGTTGGTATAACTGCTAAAATTCTTATCATGCATGATTTTATCCTAATAATATGATATAGCGGATTTCAGACGCGGCTCAAATTCATTAAATTCGGAATAAGTTTCTGGAAAAATATTAATCCCCCAAAATTATACTTCGTTTGATGGAGACGAGAATGAAACGCCGTCAGCCCGCCATCCGGCGATATCTCGCCAATTGGCCGGGAAGCTGGAACCGCCGATCACAATACCGCTATCCCCCGCCTCAGGCGATTCAAAAGTTTTAGACATTTTTTTAACTGAAAAATTATAAACCTTTCTAACTTGTACTCTTACACCTCAGCTGAGAACTATATTTAGTTTCTCTATGTTACACAATACTTACAATAGAGCAAATGACTAAATTTTCTTATCTCTGACACAGGCTGTGAGGGATCGAAGCAACCGGAAATGTTTGAAACTGATAAAATTAAATAAAACCTTAATATTGATAGCAAAGCTGTAATTATTACAAGAATCGACATCGAATCTTTAAATGCATTAAAGTCAAGTAGATATGTCGGGTCCGTCCTAGTAAAAGAGGAAACGGACCCAAAAAAAGAGGAAACCGATCAACAAACTGAGAATTTACAACTTTTTCTGAAAATCGGAAACGGACCCAAAAAAAGAGGAAACGGACCCAAAAAAAGAGGAAACGGACCCAAAAAAAGAGGAAACCGATCAACAAACTGAGAGTTTAAAACTTTATCTGAAAACCGGAAACTGACCCAAAAAAAGAGGAAACGGACCCAAAAAAATGAGGAAACGGACCCAAAAAAAGAGGAAACCGATCAACAAACTGAGAGTTTAAAACTTTATCTGAAAACCGGAAACTGACCCAAAAAAAAGAGGAAACGGACCCAAAAAAAAACGGGAAACGAATCAAATGTAAATATAGCGGAAACCGACCCAAAATATCCGGAAATCCCTCTACACTTTTTAGTTTTTGAGGGATTTCCGATAATTCTTGAAAAAAGAAGGAAACGGACCCAAGCTCACTTTTGGGTCCGTTTCCGTGTTGAGGCGTTTCCGTGTTGAGGCGTTTCCGTGTTGAGGCGTTTCCATAGCACCGCCTCTTTTACATGCTGCAACTAGAGGGGGGCATGGGCTGCCTCGACCCCCTGCAGATATTATATATTATATGTATATTATACATTATATACCTAAAAATTACTAAAGCCTCTATATAGGTGTACGTATTTTTATGTATATTTACGTAAAAATTCTTATACTCAACTTTTTGGCAAAGAAGCGTATATTTATGTATTTTGCGTATTTATCCTACCGAGCGATTTTAATTTAAAGTCTGGTTTTCTGCGGAAACGTATTTTAACGAATAAATGCCTATACATTTTACCAAGTATTTTTTTTTTAAGTTTTTAGGTTTTTATTTTACGTATTTTTCACGTTTTTTCTTTACTTATAAGTTTGATGGAAACCTAAAATACATGCATTTTCGTAAAGTTTTTAGGTTTTTATTTTACTTAATTTTTGGATTTTTCTTTACTTAAAAAATTGTATTTCTTAGAGTCGAAAAGTTTGATGCTAACTAATTTCTTTTAGTGTTAATTTATATTCACGAAACCTCAAGTGCACAAAAATGCATTTTAAAGTTAGAATTTAAAAATATTTTATGATTTTTCACGAGAATTGTTGTGTAATGCAAACATTTTGGTAAATACAATGTTTTGAAATTTCTATCATTTCAGTAAATTGATGTTTTCATTAGAATCAAAGTCAGTAAATTTTCGATTTAAAAAAAAAATAGAAGTTCTACTTTGACAGTCTCAGAACAGGTATAATGGTAAGAGTGTGAAGTATAATAGATATTGAATACATCATTGTTAAAAATACAGACTAAGTGCATATGCCAATATTGATTTAGATGGATACAGATAAAGGAATGGATGATGGTGTAGAAGAATATTGGATTTGATTGAAAATGATTGATATCTATGAATGGATTTAAGACATTTGTGGAATTAGTTGTATAGAAATGAAGGAATAATGTCAAATGTGCATGCAAAATTATAGTCATCTTCTTAACATTTTGGTTTTAGACCTTGAATATGCTTTAAAAATACGTATTTTTACGTATAGGTAAAACCTATAAATTCTAAAAATTAAGAAATGTAAGGATTTTTTCAAACTTAAATCTCTGTATAGGAAAACCCTAAAAAATCCTGATTCACTGGATTTTTTAGATTTTTTACATACGCATTTTTACGTTTGTCGTACATGTATTTTTACGGATATAAAATATGTATTTTTACGAAGGAAATAGGGCATTGAATTTTACAAAATGACATCAAAAATGTAAAACCTCAATGACAATAATATTTAAAATATTTAACATAGTTTTATCTTTCAATTGGCTTTCCGGGCGCTTTGCTCCTCTTTTCTAGCAACAACCTATGCACTTAAATGTTGCTTTTTAAACGGCCTTTTCTTCCTAACTACAATAGTTAAAANCTTTACAGTCTTTTACCCTTTTCATAAAATAAACTCTAGCAGACATAATAATATTATGGCTGTTGAAATTAGGTATTACAATGCTAATTCATAGCAAAGACGATATACTATTCGTCACTGAATTCCCATGTTTTTTGGGACACCCTGTATGTCATTATAAGATTAGTGAGAATAGATCTAACGCAGTTAAGCTATCTCCACTTATGTTTATAGCGTAATTTAAGTATATCAATTGAAAGGCAGTTTCAATGAATAATGTTATTATGTATAGGTCTACAACATAAATTGTTAATAATGTACAACGTACTGCAGGTTTGCAGAATATCATGTTTACATGATATTTGCTACACATTAACATTGTACATATCATATCATATTATTCTAATGAAGGGAGAATTATTTTTTATTTCCGGCTAAATTATTGAGCTTTGTTCTTTTAGTAAATAATACTTCTTAATGCATGCTAATTTTTCTTGCAGGAGACTGCAAGTATAGTTTCCATGTTTATTTTTAGAGTTAAAAAAAAAGTATACCAGAAGAAGGCTGAAAGTAAAAAGAGAATTTTTGTTAAAAAAAACTACTATGAGTTTGGACTACTATGAGTGTGGTATATTATGAGTGTTGACTACTATGAGTGTGGACTACTATGAGCGTGGTATATTATGAGTGTTGACTACTATGAGTGTGGACTACTATGAGCGTGGTATACTATGAGTGTGGCATACTATGAGTGCGGACTAATATGAGTGTGGACTACTATTAGTGTGGTATACTATGAGTGAGGACTAATATGAGTGTGGACTACTATGCGTATGGTATACTATGAGTGTGGTATACAATGAGTGTGGTATACTATGAGTGTGGTATACTATGAGTGTGGTATTATGAGTATGGTATACTATGAGTGTGGTATACTATGAGTGTGGACTACTATGAGTGTAGTATCTTTGAGTGTGGTATAATGAGTATGGTATACTATGAGTGTGGTATACTATGAGTGTGGACTACTATGAGTGTGGTATCTATGAGTGTGGTATAATTAGTATGGTATATTATGCGTGTGACATACTATGAGTATGGTATACTAAGAGTGTGGTATATTATGAGTGTGGTATACTATGAGTGTGGTATACTAAGAGTGTGGTATACTATGAGTGTGGACTACTATGAGTGTGTTATCTATGAGTGTGGTATAATGAGTATGGTATACTATGAGTGTGGTATACTATGAGTGTGGTATACTATGAGTGTGGTATACTATGAGTGTGGACTACTATGAGTGTGGTATACTATGAGTAAACTTTAGATCGTTTTTAAACAAATCCCAACCCTACTCTCTAGCACTAGAATTATATCATTTTCTTCTCAATATATTTCGCCAAAAACTTTGGCATCATCAGGAGTTTGTCCTATAATATAACAGATATAAGCAAAAAATAAAAATAAAAAATACAAACACATACTATGAGTGTGGACTACTATAAGCGTGGTATACTATGAGTGCGGACTAATATGAGTGTGGACTATTATAAGTGTGGTATACAATGAGTGTGGTATACTATGAGTGTGGTATACTATGAGTGTGGTACACTATGAGTGCGGACCAATATGAGTGTGGACTGCTATAAGTGTGGTATACTATGAGTGTGGACTACTATGAGCGTGGTATACTATGAGTGTGGCATACTATGAGTGCGGACTAATATGAGTGTGAACTACTATTAGTGTGGTATACTATAAGTGCGGACTAATATGAGTGTGGACTACTATGAGTGTGGTATACTATGAATGTGGACTACTATGCGTGTGGTATACTATGAGTGTGGACTACTATGCGTGTGGTATACAATGAGTGCAGTATACTATGAGTGTGGACTACTATGAGCGTGGTATACTATGAGTGTGGTATACTATGAGTGTGGTATACTTTGAGTGTGGTACACTATGAGTGTGGACTAATATGAGTGTGGACTACTATAAGTGTGGTATACTATGAGCGTGGTATACTATGAGTGTGGACTACTATGAGCGTGGTATACTATGAGTGTGGTATACTATAAGTGTGGTATACTATGAGTGTGGACTTCTATGCGTGTGGTATACTATGAGTGTTGACTACTATGAGCGTGGTACACTATGAGTGTGGTATACTATGAGTGTGGTATACTATGAGTGTGGACTACTATGAGTGTGGACTACTATGAGTGTGGTATACTATGAGTGTGGATGACTATGAGTGTGGTATAATATGAGTGTGGACTATTATGTGGTATGTTGAACCCCCTCAACGTCCCGATGTAAATCCTCTCAGTTCAGAATCTCAGTTTTACTCAATACACTGAACAGAAGACATTGTTATAAGATTTGCTAAAATTATTGGAACCAGGAGAACCAAAAAATCATCCATAGATGGAGTAAAACTTTTAAACATCAAATGATAAAAAATAAAAATTCTGTTTTCACAAAATGTCATAAAAGTTTATAGTTTATTTATATCCAAGGGTTAAACAAATATCACTATTTACTAGTTTTTAAATGGTCATGTTTGTACTTTAAGTCATTAAAAACTAAATACTCCAGACTCTTTAAATTGAATATATTACCACTAGGCTTTTAGAGAGCTTTGTGCCCATCCTTCTCTCCGTGCAGCTTAAAACAAAACAAAAACAAAAACTACGGTACACTTTTTTTTTTGTAAAATTAGACACGTATAGTTGTATGGTATATAGAATTTTAACCCTAAAAGGCTAGTCTAGAGATCAGCATAGTCGAAGAGGGGGGGGGGGGGGGGTCAAAGTTTTGAAAACTTCTAAACTTTAATTTCAATTGTTGAGATCGAAGAAGGTAAAATTTAACTTCGCAAATATGTCGTTTACAGTGTAGTAAAATGAAAATGGTAGCTTTGGGTTTTTATTTTAGATTATCAGTAAGACACCCATATTACATCTGCTTGCATTTCCCTTCCTCAGGTCNTTGTTCTCCTATTTATTAATTACTAGGTTTAAAGGGATTGTTCTCCTATTTATTAATTACTAGGTTTAAAGGGATTGTTCTCCTATTTATTAATTACTAGGTTTAAAGGGATTGTTCTCCTATTTTTTAATTACAAGGTTTAAAGGAATTGTTCTCCCATTTGTTCTGTCGGTAAAAACCTTATCTGTTTGCTACAAATCTATCTGTACAGCCTTTCTTACTTTTTATATTTGCGGATTTTGACCTTTTTTAAACAAACTAAATATATGTATTACAAGATTCATTAAAGCATAAACAGCTTAAATGTCACCTATAATTGATTTGGGAAAAATCTTCTCTTCATCTGTAAAAATGACTTCAATAGAATTCCTTTTACCTATGAAATACTAACACTTTCCTGGACTAAACATGATTCATCTATGATAGGGATATATAATTGGATATTAAATAAGATAAAGAGCAGAAAGAAAAATTCTTCATTCAAATTTAGAAAGGTTTTTGTTGAAAAAAATCTGTATTAACATAGTTTTTAGTTTATAGTTGAATATATATTTAGTAGATTACGCTGAAGTAGAATATATATATTTATATATATAATATATATAATATATATAAATTGTTCTCCCATTTATT
>NW_019396682.1:75210-104153 GCF_000591075.1 Eurytemora carolleeae | reverse complement strand
GAGAATAAAACTTTCAAGATTTTATCACATTTTGCAATTTTGTCATGGACTACATTATTTTAATTTGCATAGAGAATGGCAAAGAATGAGTTTTAAGATTTTATTCAGTCTTTCTTTCACTGAGATTTAAAGGTTGCAAGCTCTCAAATAAAAATCGATGAGAATTTTGCCAATTACTTCTTAATAATCTAAGCTAACAACAAGTGCTTTGTAGTGCTAAAATGTACATTAAAGGGCTACAGAAACGTATAAGTGAGTTAGAGCGGTAAAATCAAAGCTAAAAGCAAAATCAAGGCTTTGCGACCCTTTAAAGTCGACCCTGTCTTAAAAATTGATGAGACTTTTTACAAGCAGTCTGAACACTTTAAACATGCACAACTACAGTTATATAAATTACATAAAATTATATTAAATTTACGATTACACATGTAAATAATGTGCTTTAAACATGCACAACTGCAGTTATACAAATTACATAAAATTATATTAAATTTACGATTACACATGTAAATAATGTGCTTTAAACATGCACAACTGCAGTTATATGAATTACATAAAATTATAAAAATTTACAATTACAATAATGATTTTTTTCGCTCTTATGCAAAAGTCCATATTAAGGGGAGGGGAGGGGGGCTGGCTCATTTAAAGGGACTGTGGTCCTAATTTTGATTGATCCTACAGGGCGACCCGATTCAAAATATTACCCTTGAGACTTTAATCTGATCAGTCATGGTTGGATCAAACGCCGTTTTTTTTTCATTTTGAAAAGAATTTAATTCTAATAATTTGTTCTTTTTTCTGAAACAAGAAATCCGCAAGTTAGTTTGTAGGAAACCCAAAGATAAGAATTATTTCAAAAACAATTTTTTCAAAAACATCAAACTTAATCAGACAAAGCTTTTATGGAATAGTTGTGAATCAGACATGCTACTTTATCAATGGAGAGTCACTTCAAGTTACTTCACAGTCCCTTTAAAATTGAAAAGGATTGTAAATGATTTTACACCTGTTTTTAATATTCATAAAACATGCTTGCTACGGGCTAGGCTCTGGCAAAATAGAAAATCTGTGAAAATGGAAAAATTATACTGTTAAAAATTCCCTCATTGCAACATACTTTTTCTTTTTCCCCGTCATTATCCAGATCTGAAAAGAAATTTATAAAATTTTACATAGCTGAATTCATGGATTTTTTCAAGCGTACAAATTTACGCATGAGGGGGGGGTTCTAGCGTTTCTAATTCTTTCAATTCTGAACAAAGATATATTCTTTTGAAATCAATTTAACTAGCGGTTGAGTTGAGACACAGACACTTTGCAGTTTAGAATAAGAAATGAAATTTGAATTTTTTACATCGATTTTTGAGCCTTTCACTAATGGAAATACAAATAATTTTAATACTATTTGTCTTTTAAACGCTAGAATTTCGTTTGTTTAAAAAAAAACTCTTTTGCCTTAACAACTGCTGAGGAAAAAAATTGTTTTTATAATACTTTTTTTTACTCCTTAACCACAACAATTACATATTTTTAATTATTTTGTTGTCTTCAACACGTTATATAAAAAAAACCTGTATATATGTTATATAATTCTCATGAGTATCACAATATACATATCAGTTAAGGTTACACAAAACCTGACAACCTAAATATCAAGAAATAATGATTTTATCGGACTATTAGGACTTTTGTAGACTATAAGAGAAAAGCAGGGATAAGCAAACAAGGACAGAGGGACTTCGATCAGAAGGACTAATAGATTATGGAGTTAGAATTCAATAAATAAAAGCTTTATAGACAGATGATTATTTGCAGTATACATTCAGCTTTCAGAGGAGTATCACAGGGTCTTGGGCACTTCAGACAGTATTCAGAGATACAGGGAGAGAGAGAGAAAATGGCAAACTAGAGAAACTTTAGCCAGGGGTTTATATGGACCCCCCATACACCCTGCACACAAATGGAAAAGAAAAAAAACAGAACTACAACTAACATTGACGACCTGCATTAATCTTTTAACGCTGTATTAACGTGGAGAATGGAGGTTTTTTACCAGACTTTGCTACTGGCAGCATTAAATATATTCCATAATAACAAGTTATGAAAATATCCAGTAAAATTGATAAAACACATAAAATTAAAGTTAAAAAAAGTTTAAATGTAGCTTTTCCGCTAATTTAAGAGTCCAGAAACATTTAGAAAATTCTGAAACAAAGAATTGAAAATTTAAAATTTCCAGAAAATTTGAGACTCTAGGAAACTTCCAGATGATTGTGAAATTTTATGAAATTTCGAATGATTTCTTGAATAAATTGGAAATCCCAAAATAGATTCATAAAATTCTCGAGAACTTTAGTAGAAAATTTTAGGATTCCGGAAAGTATAATAGGTTCCAGAGGATTAATGAAATTAGAAAAAAGTTGATAGAATTCCAGAAACAAATAAAACAGTTCCAGAATAGATCGATAAGAGATCCCACCGAGGGGAAGTTTAATAATTAGGAAAGAAAAAGAAAGATGAACAAAAAACATGAGATCTCTTTTTTAGCTTATCTCTTTAACCCTTTTTCTTTTCCAAGATCAATGGAAAAAGATAGTCCGCTTCTGGTATTTTCTCTCCTTAAATCAAAAATAAAATTGGGTTCCAGATTCACCTTCCAGATATATATACAGGTACACACGGAGTCCATATAGATTTTCTCACATACATTTTACCCAAGGAATTTAAATCGTTACCGTTATCAGTTTGCACATGGATTCGTCCCCGAGATTAACATTATCCTGATAGATTCAAGAATTTCTTCATTTCCTTCCATTCGTTACCCTCCATATTCCATTCTCAGTTCCTTCTTGTGCTGGCACTTATTAAAAATAATTAAAAAATATATATATTTAAAATAAGAATTATATAAATAAAAGCTTAATAGATATATAATGATTTAAAATAAGAATTATATAAATAAGAGCTTAATAGATATATAATGATTTGAAAATTATAATCATAGAATTAAAAGCTTAATAGATATATGATTATTTGAAAATAGAATTATCTATACAAAAGCTTAATAGATATATAATTATTTGAAAATAGAATTTTCTAAATAAAGTTTGATAGATTTATAATGTTCTAATACCTCTACTGGATTTGAATTCTGATGAAACTAGAACTTCAATCCAAAACTTGAATATTGGCAGCAAGCGACCTTATATACAACTAACTTATTAAATTAATATTCAGTATTTACAAAGTAATATCAGTAATAGTGAGAAGTTCATTTTATGCAGTTAATTAATGGATAAGAATTCAAAGAATAAATTCTCTTGTTTTCAGTTTTTCCAGAAAATAAATAGCTTTATTTTGTTTCTTTTGCTTTTAAAAAAAAGTTGAAAATCTAAAATATTTCATGAAATTAATTTTTGTTTAAAGGAACTGTAGATGTAATTTTAAGAGTGGAATGGCCGATTCAGAATGGCGTCCTTAAACCTTTGTCTAATCTAGGAAAACGGAATTTAAAAAACACGTTTTTAATGGAAAAAAATATTTAGAGTTAACAAGACAAATTTCTCATATGTGGACACTAAGAACTATTGCTTGGTCCCAGAGGGGCTCTATGGGACAAGATGTATCTAAATTAAATTTTGATGGCATTACACGGGCAGCTGTAGTACGTTTGAATTTCCGAGCCGGGTGAACCTTTCCGGCCCCAATTTGTACTGTATCTAGCTCTATGGACAGGACTAGCCGGTGCAACAAGGTTGACGCGGTCAGACTTTATGCTTTATATTAGGTTGAATTTACTTTTAAAGCAGAGGTGCGTGATTAAACCTCTTTGTGCAAATGTAACTGAACTTACTCTTATGATTGAAATCTAAGAAATAAATTGCATTTCTGATTAGAACAATCTAATTTCATGATACAATAAGAACCGGAAAACTCCAGAATAGGAAGACGACTTTTAGATCCAAGTTATGACTTTAAATAGTTCAAAGTAATAAGTAATAAGTAATAAGTAATAAGTAATAAGTAATAAGTAATAAGTAATAAGTAAATAGTCAAACAATTTTTTTAACACCATTAACTAAACTTAAGTTTTGCTTTAATGTCTTCTTACTAATCCAAAGTTTTCTGATTCTAACTGTGTTAAAATAAATTCAGAAATTGTATGGTTGGTCAATATTGTTAGATAATTCTTGAACATTATAGAATAAAATGAAAAAATGAAACTTTTGTTCAGTTGAAAACTGACCCTGTTACCTCCCCCTTACTCCAGGTAGAAAAAAAGCTGATTTAAAGGGACTGTTCACCTATAAATTGAAAATAGAAAAAACAATTCTCGAATTATTAGAGAACAACTGAGATATCCGTGAGGACCAGAATAATCGATACTTCCTGTAAAATAAAAAGTCTCTGAAAATTTTGTTGATTTCATAAAAATAATACTTGGTTTACTTTGGAAATATGTTTAAAATTTACGAATGCAAAAAAAGAATTAGTTTGAAATCTATTTATTTATTTATTATTTATGTATTTACTGCACATATTAAAATGTTGCCCTATTCAACATTACAGAAGACTATTCTTACAAATTAAAATTTAAAAATTAAACATTTCCCTTTCTAATTTAGTTGTTTCTTAGAGAAAAAATGTGAGAATTGATCCAAGGATGAATCTAGAAGTTTAAACAATGCTGGGCTCTCATGGAATTGTTTAGGAAAATCAGAATTAAAAAGTTAAAATTTGAAAAATCAGACTCGTTTAAGTTTGGCATTAGACATTTGTTTAAGATACAGTGGGGCCCATCTAACTTTGGAATAGGAAGATTACATTCAGGCTCAAGTTATTAATTCAACTAGCATGAGCCAGAAGCACAGCAATTGTGCAGTATATACAGACCCACACTCCTGTTTGCAGAGTCCATTAGCGCCTGAGCCAATCAGGGTTCAGACATGTGTTTGTTGTCTATTCTGAACCAATAGAAATAGTATAGCGCGCGGTAACATCTATTTTTCTTTCTATCTCATTATCTAATTAGAGTTATATGAATCCTTCAGTCGGCGCTATCAGTAAATGGAAATATTTACTTGTACTGAAACTATGGTGGCCATTTCCCTTGGTATCTTGATTTTCCATCTATGTACAGTTATATTATTTGTAACATAAATTTATATGAAAGGGCTTTATATGTCGTCTTCCCTGTCCACATTTTTATGGGTCTTACTGTCATGCATTGTACAAAAGGGAACACCCAAAAAACTATTATTTGTTAATGTTAATTCTCAAATTGTTGTTTGACCAGCTATTTATTTGATAAATAATCTTTTATGTACTATTAATATAATTTCTGTAGCTTACAAACTAAAGTTTGGTTTGGCCCAAAATTCGGGGCTGGCAATGTCTCTCCAGTGAATGATTAAACTGGAGTTTAAACTTGTTTTAAACTTTTGGAATTCTCAATTTAGGTTGTTATGAATCAAAAAGAGAAATTTGTCTAAATTTGATCAATTTATCTAACTTGAATGTCGGGTAGGGGGGGGGGGCGGGTTGTCAGGTTGTCAGGGAAATGATAAAGACAAAAATAATTTTGTTAAAACTTTGTTTTATGTATAAACAGATGTTACACTTTCCAAGGAATAGCTTGGGATATTTTCATACAGTGTTTCCCGAGTAAAGTGGAACAAATCATAAATATTAAAGAGATTGTATTTCAAGTGACCCTCCATACAAAGATAAAATTTTTTAACGAAACCCTTGAAACCTTGTTTGTGTTTATTTCTCCTAATTTCTCCATTGTTCTTATAAGCAAGAAATGCGCAAGTCACTTTAGCAGAGAACCCACAAATGAAAATAAACAGTTTAAATAAAAAATATGGATATCTAATTCATACTTTATTAGACAAAGCGTTTAAGGGTACTCTTGTAAATCGGGCATCGCCATCTTTGCATGAAGTGTCACTTGAAATTACACACACAGTCCCTTTAAGTATTTCGTTTTTCAAAAACATTGGCCTTTTATATCAATATATTTAAGGGAATACTGTTGCATATTTTAAAATATTTAACCACATTTTACACCATTGAATATAAAGAATACAGAAATATTTTCATCCATTTTTACATGTTTACATTACGCTGGGTGTACACTATACAGTACTGTACAGTAATAACTGTTTTAATTTTGAGAAGAGTTGACATAAGCAATTATCGTCAAATATAATTTTTTTACATTTTGTAAAAAAAATTATGTTGAAAGTTTTATTTTATTTTTTATAAGCCATAAAACTGTAATACAAATTTTGCGTCCTACACATAATTCATATGTCACATACATTTCTTACATTCAAGGTGTGGGGGGGGGGGGGGATAAAGAATTTATGTTTTATCCAGTACAGTTCTGATGAAAAACGATGTTTTCCAGTTTAAGCAGCATAATCATCATTTGTAATTGTACCATATACTTTACACTGCACCAAACTTCAACATTTTGGTGCATAGAGGTGGGGGGGGGGGCGAACTATACAAAATACTATATTTGAGGTATATTTGAAATTTAATAAAAGTATTGCTGACACAAGAAAACTTGGAAAGCCTTTTTCAATATTTTAAGATTATTTTTCTCGATAGATCTAAAATATCTATTTATGTCAATTGCAATGGGTATTATTAACTGCGAGAAAGTTTTTGCCGGGATTTTTACTTTTTAAAGTTTGTTTGAGATTAAAATTAAAGTATTTTCACACTGAAAAAAAATTACTCTAAACTCACTTCATAATATATTTTAAAATATCTGCAAAGAAGAATTGATCATTAAACAATACTCTAAAATTCTGTCAATAAAACATAAAAATCTTTAGATTTTTGTTATCATCAAAAGAAAAAAACAGATAAAAAATTTTGTATTCAATTTGTTTTAATCTAAATTTTAAATTTTTAGTTTTATATAAGAAATAAGTTAAACTGTTGTAATTAGTCCATTGTTTATAATAATTATATTTAATTTCCATTACGCCCACTTCAGTTCTGAATGCAAACTTATCATCAAAAATAACAGGATAAACGAGATTAATCACATTTTGATGTTGAACATTAGGTTCCGTCGATTTTTTAAAAATATTTTAATAAAGAAAATATAAAATTAAATCTCCCTTTATCCTGTTATCTGTTATCTACTAAAATTAAATTGTTATTAATTCTACATGCTCAACCTTTCATTGAAAAAAAATTACGAACCAAAATTCCTTTAGAAATATGAAAAGACACAAACATAGACCTCCATTTTGTCTTGAAAATTCGGCCTTTTGTTTTTAAATATTTGTTTTGATTGTCTTGAGTAATCCTAAAAAATCTTAATATTAAGGTATGCATCAATGTTGGTTGTGTTTCTTGATCAAAAAGTTACAAAAAAATTATAGATCAACATTCTCTATAGCACAGTAGGACGCACCTACCAAGCACTAACAATTGGGACGCACAACATCCTTACATAAATACATACAGGGTTACAACTAAGGATAAAACTTCAAAGAAGATTGCACGGAATTTAATCCGCCTTTTTCCATATATTCAGCTGTTGTTTCTTTCTTTGCCAAATCATTAAATACGCCATTTAAAGTCTACGATCAAAGTATTAAATCTTAAAGGCGTCAAATCTGAAGAGTTTAAAGTCAACCACAACAATTTCTCGTCCGAGCCACATTCTCCTCATTTTCTCGTCCGAGCCACCTCGAAATCCTCTCCTTTCAATATTATTATTTTCAAATGTCTGATCCTCCATGATAAATCTATCTTTTAACAATCGGGCTACGTTAGGGAAAAAATGAAATATGGAATTTTTAAATCTAATAAAATATTTACCATTTTATAGCGCATTTTACATATTCCTGGTATAGAATGCCGCAAAGAATCCCTAGGTTATAGAAATTCAATCTATTTTGTTAATTAAAGGAAAAATCATTTTTCCGGATGGTTCCATGTGGAAACTGATAGGCAGAAGTATGCCAAATGTCTGGCTAGTAATTTTATATTTTAATTTATATATTTTAATTCTGGAGGCATAAGAGATTTAAGTTTTACCTAAATAAAGTTAAACATCATTCTCATGGGTTTGAAGATACTTTAGTTCATCCAAATATTTTGCCCTAACGTGGCCAGATTAAAAAAATCGTCAAGAATTGAAAATTTTATACACACAATAATCGAAAGATGAGGATTCCAAGGTGGCTCGGCGAGAAAATGAAGAGAATGTTGCTCGGACGAGAATTTGTTGTGGCTGGCCTTCCTTCCCTCACCCACATAGGATGAGACTTTAATGACAAACTAAAAATCCTAAGATTTGAAGGTTATTATTAGGTTGTTTGATTTAAAAATTAATTTGTCTTTTAAGGATCTATTAAATGATATAGGGAAAAAATAAGAAACTAAAAAAACTCGGCGAACCCTTAATGAACAAGTTAAGTCTGAATAATTTCCGGACAGTCGTCCTTAAAATCTCATCTTTTGAGGATAATCCTGTACATTGCAGCTTAATTAACATAACAGAGTCCAAAACTAAAGAACGAAAAGTTTTGACTTAAATTTTAAGTTCATGGTTAAATGCCACTTCTGGCTTAATTTAAACCTGAACTTTGACCGTGAGGTTAAATATTTAACCCTGTGGTTAAATATTTAACTCGCCGAAATCGACGAGTTAAAATCTAAACACAGGGTTAAAATCTTGAAATCCTGCATTTTCCCTATTTGTCTATTATTCAATCATCATTCAGCTGAGAAAGTGGCATTCAACTTTACGATATATTTAAAAGTGAAAACCTTGTTAAAGAAAATTCACGTTTTAGATAAATTAATTTTTGCATGTAAACCCAAAAAACGGTTGTAACTCGAAATATGTTTTGTTTTCGGTTACGTAATAACAGCTGATCAGCGATGGTTATGTAATATTCTCCGTAAATCCTTTTCTCTGATTGGGTCAAATTCTTCCCGGGAAATTCAAATTTAAAATTGAGAAAGTTTAATATTTAAGTAGTTATTCATTATTTTACAGAACTTTTAACCTCGAACTTAAAATTCGCGCATTCTTTAGTTTTAGACTCAGTACATTGCAGCTTAATTAAGTATTTAATAATTAAAACATTTTAAAAATCTGTTTTTGTTTGTTATGGTTATGTTTTGAAAATCTGGTTTGGTTTGGTTTGGTTAATATTTTGAAAATCTGGTTTGGTTTGGTTTGGATAATGTTTTGTAAATCTGGTTTGGTATGGTTAATGTTTTGAAAATCTGTTTTGGTTTGTTATGGTTAATGTTTTCAAAATCTATTTTGGATTGGTTTGGTTAATGTTTTGAAAATCTGGTTTTGTTTGTCATAGTTATTGTTTAGAAAATCTGGTTTTGTTTGTTGTTAATGTTTTGAAAAAATGGTTTGGTTTGGCGTGGATAATGTTTTGAAAATCTGGTTTGGTATGGTTAATGTTTTGAAAATCTGGTTTGGTGTGGTTTGATTAATGTTTTGAAAATCTGGTTTGGTTTGGTTAATGTTTTGAAAATCTGGTTTGGTTTGGTTAATGTTTTAAAAATCTGGTTTGGTTTGGTTTGCAGATCTTCTCTTCTTCTTCTACCTCTCCTCTCCTCTAACCTAGGCTGGAGAGACAAAGGTAAATATTCTAGACAGAAAACAACTTTCTCGTGTTTTTTTTAATCTGGGGGAGGGGGAAGCGCCTCCCCCCGGATTAAATGTAGAAATCAAACGTTAAATATGATTCAGTTGCTGAATAAAGGTTAACAAATTTTATATGTCCATTTTATGTTAAAGTGGCATGTCCGATGCACAATGGTTCCTCATATATGTTTATTTGTTCAAGGACGCAACAGATATCGTTATCTTTGTAGCTTAAGATTTGATTATTTTCAATTATGGTTTCTTTTTACCGAGTTCTTTTTACACATCTGTGGTTCTATACATGGTTCTGGCAGTTGACTAAGGAAATTACAAGAAAGAGAGAGATTAGTATATATTTTAGGGTCAGGTTAGGTTAAGACACTTTCTGGGCCGAACGCTGCGGCAAGGACAGGCTAGGGCACTGAGCGCCGCGGCTAGAACAGGCTCTTTTTTATCTTGTGATTCAACACGAAATTCTCACGTAACTTCCATGGGCTTCTACACACGGTTCTTTTCAGGCGTTTAGAACAATTTATTTATTATCTCCTATTTTCAATTACTTTAATTGCCGAGACATATTAATTCTTCTTTGATCATATAAAACAAAGATATTATGAAGAGTATCATTAATCTAAATAATAAAAATCTTTTCAGGCTAAAAATTGGTTTATATTTCTTAATCCTTGTTTGATCAATGATCATGTGATAAAGGAGATATCCTTATGTATATTTATCTATAACTGAAAATTGATTATTTTTTCAACAAAGCACTAAATAAACGGTAAAAAATTGCAAGTCACTTATACAGAGAAACCAGACGTAAAAATAATCTATTTTCATGTGGATAGATATTTATATGGATATCTCATTCATCACATGATCATGGATCACACAGAAGTTAAGAAGGTTTAATTTCATCAGACATCTCCATAAATTGAGTGTAACTAAAAAGACCTCTGCAGTCGGTTTAAATAAAAAAAATTTTCATAAACATAATTTTTTTCTCTAAAATCTTTTAAGTGTGATTTGAAAGCCTAGAATTTAAGCAACATTCTTACAGGCTCACTACGATCTAGGGATCTTTCATTCACTAAACTCATGGGAAGAAATAGAATCTTTGCCACCAACTCGAATTTTCTAATGTCTTTGCAAACAAACTTATATTATATATGATCCGACAGAATACATAGTTTGAAACATCTGTCCTAGCCTGTGCTTAAAAACAAGGCAAATCCTCCCGAATGCATAATAATTCATAAATAATAATTCATAAATAATAATTGTGGTGTTGCCCTGTGATTTAAACCATCTGTGAACCCCTGCCCGGCCACCTCCACCCTGCTCATCATCATGGTGTACTCTAGCCCTTCCACCCCCATCGTATTAGAGTTTATTTACAGGGGGGGGAGGGGCACCTAAAACAGATCCGAGCTAATTAGCTCAATTTTTATACACGGTATTTTTATTGCTGTAATATTACGGTTTCTAAAGAAATGTATAATTAAATTGAATATTTTAAATTCTTACTATAATCTTAGATTACAGAGTGCAAATACACACGTACTTAAAGTAAAGTAAAGTTTTATAATTACTATGTCATTTACAACCTGATGATGTAAACCTTTGATATTTAAAACTTATATTAATTGATCTAACAGAATTCATAGTTTGAAAAATTTCAGGTCTACGACATTGGGTTGTAAAGATACATACAGGGTTTTAGCAAATTAGAGTTTGCGGCCAAGACTCAGTTCCTTTGGAAATTTTTGGGACCTCCTGCTTCACCCAGATGAGGCCATGAGCCTCCTCTATGCAGACACGAGCCTCCTAGAGTTTCTAGGCAGAGCGAGAGCCTCCACTATGCAGATCAAGCCTCCGATATGCAGACCGTGCCTCAGCTTTTTTAAATCTTGGTTTTTATGTTTTTACACATATCTTATGTAGAAAGAAGATATTTGGAGAAATATTTCTGGAGTAAACTTAGTTTGTTTTGTTGTAATCTTTGATTTAAACAATACTTTTTTTAAAAAATGTCAAGATATAAATAAATGATACAAATTTTCTTGATTTAATTTGAACTACAAATAAAGGTATAGCTTAAACCAAAGATTATAAAACATGAAAAGAAATTCAATTCAAATTTCTTTCTCTAAATATGTTCCTTTTTGTGTAAAAGATGTTTAAAGTTTTATATACCTCTTTATTAGTCATAATTAGGTACTATTTATGATAATTAATAAACACTTCTCATCTTTGAGAAACCTCTAATGCAAATATGTAAAAAATTTGTAAAGAACTCTTTTCTTTAAACTTAAAACCTAAGTTTAAAAAAACCTCATGTATTACAAAGGCACATTTTGATGTATTGTGCATGCTCATTACTGCATAGCAGAGGCTCGGTCTGCCTAGCAAATCTGGGAGGCTCATGTCTGCATAGCGGAGGCTCAAGGAGTCCGGGGGTTCCCTTCCTTCCCAGATATCTGAACGATCCCTTTAATACTTTAATATTATGTTTTCCCATCTGCTATTTGTTCCAACTGTTCTAGAGATAAACTTGCAAATTCTCAAACATATTTCCTTTCCAATATTGTAAACTAAACAGGAGGGGGAAGGGGGGGGCACAGAGGGGTTTTACACAAACCTAAGACGAAGAATTTACTCTTGGCGTGCTTGCAAAGCCCTAGAATCTTTGCTCAATGGTCTTTAGAATCTATTTATATATCTAAATTATCCTGATCCAATGGTATTTCGTGTTAAAAAGGTATAAAGTATATAATATGTCAATGGTTTTTTTGACACAGTACACAATGACCTCTACAAATGGGAAATGATAGGAACGGAGAAATTAATTATGATTTGAAATCATTTGTAATCAATACAAGCCACTTAATACAATGTTTGTAAATGCTGTGAAATTCGTATACATTTATTTTGTCCATTCTCATCATAAAACACAAGACATATTATTTTAAGAAGAGGATAATGATAAAATCCTCAATTAAAGTTATTCAATCAGGGTATGGCCACCCCACGGTAAACTAGGGGTCTTGGTTAAAAGTCAGTAACTTTGTAACCCATTTTTATTTTTTACCAGTTAAATGAAGATTTTGAGTTTTTTGTTGGACTATTAATTTCAAATACGCTATTTTTGACAGATTTTGATCGAAAACTATAAATATGTTTATTCCTAGACAGGATGTAATTCGTTGTCGTTGGTTTTACGTGACCATGGGCTAGCGGAGATCATAAGCCGGAAATCAGTGTTCGATCCGAAGATTTAAAACACAGAAGTAGTGACTTCTGGTTACGCTAAAATTAGGATTTCCAACTCAAGTGGACTTTACTTGCGCGCAATTGCGGGATCTGTAATTTCCGCGCAATTCCGTGCAATTTCGCGCAGTCTGCGCAATTCCGCACAATTTCGCGCAATATGAAAACAATTGCGCACAATTCCGCACAGTTGCGCGCAATTCCGCGCAATTCCGTGCAATTCCGCATTTCCGATTGGAAAACCTGGCTAAAAATTTGGATTAGAAAGTCTGTATTTTTTTTTGAACAATTCCGTTACAAACCTTTACAATAAAACTGAATTCAATTTTTAAAACTTTTCATTTTTTTCCTGTAAAAATGTTTTTATCTTTTAAAAGTTTTCTATGTTATAAAAGAAGTTAGTGAAACGTTATATCACAGCTGTCCTCAAAGTTTGAAAAGATAATTCAGAAACCCTGTTTTATTTTCTTTTACTGTCTTTTTACTCTTTTATTGTTGAAATAAATTAACTGAAATACAACAGAGATAGGGTTACAGAAAATAAAAAATAGAATAACATTTAAAGCATTTTCTTATTTTTCAAATTCAAAATTAGATTTACAAAAAAAAACATCGTGTATACAATATAGGCAAAAGTGCAAAAATGTTACATTGATAAAAATGCATAAAAAATGTAGGTTTCTGTTTGATCCTTTAGTAAATATATTCAAAACTATTTGTATTATGCAATTGGTCAGTGAAACAAATATTTTTTATTATTTTATAGAAAAATGTATTTTTTTATTTTTTTATTCTTATTAGTGTGCTGTATAGCTGTAAGGACGCCATTTTGTTTTAAACGGACTGTGTAGAGTGAGTTTAGGCGTAATATCAAGGAAATCTTTATTTAAAGAGTGATGGCCTATCCGATTCACATCGGTACCCTTTAAATATATCCTTCAATCATCTTCTTTGAGAAAATTATTATTATTACAGATTTCTGCTTAAGAAACAATGGACAAATTTGTTTAAGCTAGAAGAACGACGATATCCCGCACATTATTGATAAGATAAAGCTTTAAAGGATACCCTTGTTAATCGGACATGACTCTCCTTTGAAATTCCAACCATTCGAAATAAAATATCCTTTCAAGAAGGCAAAGATGGATCATGTGGAATGCATAAGAGAAAAATTTATATTTTAGTTAAAGTTAAAGGGACCGTTCACTTATTTGGGTAATTTCATAATAAACTAATTAGCCTATTAGCTATTCATTAGTATTAGTCTTACTTTTGAAAGAAATTTATGAACGGAGAAAAAGCCGATTTATCCTCTAGAATTCCTGCGGTAAGGTTTGATACCTGTGAATATACTTTATTTAAAAATAATTTTGAAAAAAAATTAAAGATATTTACAATTAACTATTAGCTGGATACTACAATGAAATTAAATATTTGAAAATTTTTTTTTATCCTAGACTATGACAAAAAAGCGTCAAATAGTGTAAATAAAAAGGAATCATAACTTTTGCACTGGAATTTTGAATGATAAATCGGCTTTTTCTCAGGCCACAGTTGTCTTTGAAAAGTAAGGCTAACACCAATGATACCTAATAGGCTATTTAGTTTACCCGCAAATTACCCAAATAAGTGAACGGTCCCTTTAATGCACAATAAAAGGGATTATCCATGAAATAGGGAGTTTTGGAGTGTTTTGTGGGGGGAGGTGCCACTTGTGTTATGCGAATGGGATATAAAAAAGTGGCAGAGGGGGCATTTATTGATGTCCCCAGGCCCCCTGATTCCATCTTCTTTATTGTCAGCGGAGAGAAATTTATCAAAGAGATGACAGTCCTTGCATTTCAGGAAAAAAACTTTTCAAAATAAATTTAGAAAAGAATTGAAAGAAAACTGAAATTGGATTTTTACAAAAGTTGCAAAATAAAAAAAGCAATTTTTGTCTGCAGCATGGCTAGTTCTATTTTTGAGTAGTCATTTCTGCATGCCTAACGTTCATTCAAGGCATAGAAGTCATTCAAAATTTTATAAATAAAAAAATTAGCCAATAAAAAAATATGATCAACTAATAACAAACATCTAAACTAAAAAGAATTGATACTTCCAAAATTTACATATTTGTAGAAAATTGCAAAAACTTTAAAAATTTTATACATTTATTTCTTTTCTTGGCAAATGCTGTGCAAATTTCAAACTGAATTATTCAAAATGGTTTCAGAAGTTTTAGTTTATTTATGTTGGTATATAGTGATAAGCAATTTAAGATAAGAGTATTTAAAAAAATGGTTTCGTCGAACAGAAGCAAACAAAATATTCTCTAGATATTCTCTAGATATGTTTACACTTTGCTTTTACCGTCAAAAAGGCTGAACCACTGGACCCCAGGGAAGGTTAAGGATGCTCAGAATTTCAAACATTTTTCTACAACAAACGTTATATTTATTTTACAAAAAATTTTGTAAATCCACGAAAAAATATGATGAAATCTGCGAAGAGAAAATGTTAACAGATAAAGCCACAATTTAAGATTTAAATAGAAGATGGCCGCTAAGCGTCTTAAAAGCCTAGTTTTGTAAATTGTATGTAGATATTTCAAAAAATGTTTTCATTTTTAAACTAAAAAGATGCCTAAACATACACATACTATAATGGTTGCAGGGGCGGATACAGGATTTAAGTGAGGGGGGGGTTGGCGCCCATACAAATTCAGAAAATTGCAACATACAACTTAGACCGTAAAAAATCCATTTAATTTCAAACAAATCATTCAGATAGTACAACCTATTTATTTTTTTAGAAAACGTTTTATCTGATTTCGAAAAATGTGAGTGGTCCGCTGCATTCTTTGATAGCGCAAGCCGCAAGAGAAATAATCATATTCAAAACAAATTAATTAAAAAATATTATAAGATATAAACTATATAAAAATGTGGCGAAAGATAATCGATGACTATAGGTTGTAATATCTGAATAATTTGTTTGAAATTAAATTGATTTTTTACGGTCTAAGTTGTATGTTGCAATTTTCTGAATTTGTATGGGCGCCAAGTTGATCGGTATGAGACACGTCTTTAACAATTTTCTCCTTATAGACGCAACAGATAGAAGTAAGATTAGTAGCGATCAAAAGCGCCTTTTTATCGCATTAAGCCTATACCCCCTTTCATGTTTTGCGAACACTCCCTTTAAAGGACTCAAAAAGAGTCAAAATTAATGAATAAAGACTAAAAAACTAGATTTTAAAACTTTTCACACATTATAGTTTATTAAGACAGTTATTTTTCCTGTTTTGCACTAGGGTTTCTTTCCCTTAAGCATGCTATTGAGAAGCTAGTCTGAAAATAGGAACAAAAAATTCCAAATTCAGGGGGGGGCTACGCCCCTCCCTGAATCTGTCAGGGGGTGGCGAATGTCCCCCCCCCTCCCCTGTATCCGCCCCCGCAGGGTTTTCCACAAAGGATAAGATTTTAGAGAAAACTGAAATAGATACCCTTCAGTCTGCCTTTTTATAAATAATGGTTACCTTTGCCGTAAAAAAAAAACATTGTTTTTTCCTTTAATAACATCTTCAAACTTCTTTACGTAATTCTGAAAATGATGTAAACAAAAACTTTCATTTTTGTCCAATTTTTATCATTTTAGGAGAGAACACAGTAGAGACTCAAGTCCCTATGTACGTAATCGAGGGTCAGAGTGTACACATGTACTGTATTTTCACACACAAATCATTCTACACGCTGAAGGTAAAACTTAACTGTTCTTGTTAATGTTTACATTGTACCATGACGTATTTTGACAGTTTCATTTTAAATAGACATAAGAATTGATAAACAATCTTAGAAATTGTAAACAAACATGTTATCCCAGAACTGGAGTATACTATATTTTGTTAACAAATTTTCATAATGTACCATATATCTATATTTTTATATATTTACATATGTTTATATATGTTACCAAATGACTGGAAAAATATATTTTTCCCCCCAAAATCCTAAATTTTTTTTTAATACAAAAATTTTCTGTCTTAAAATTTTGAATTTATTTTTCCAACGTGTTTTTAAAATTAAAAAGTTATATATAATGCGGCAATATTCTAACTCTTTTTTGAATTTGTTTTTCTAGTGGTTCATGAACGATACTGAAATATACAGACTAACCCCAGAAGCATATCAAAGGAAAACACATTTAATCAAGACTGAGATCTTTTTTATCTACTTAATCAATTAATCAATAAATATCCCTTAAAAACTTTATTTTTTGGTCTTCATGGCATTAAGAATTTTAGTCTATTTATAGTGTAAATTATAATTTTTTTATTCATATTTTTAGTGTAAATTATATTTTTTTTGTTCATATTCAGTAATAAAAATTGTAATAAATTGAAATATTAAATTTTACTTTTCAAAAGATTGTTACCGCCCTTGGCTACTTTCTGCATTTAATCTTAATGCATTTAGCACTTTAATCATATATATATCTACTCCTTTTCGATGCATTTGCACAAGATGCACTGCGTGGCCCAATAGCAATTTGAAAGCCAATATCTATGTGCATTTAAGATGGTTGTTTTGAAAAAGTTAAAAAAAATAAGAATGATACTTTTCTAAATTAATGAAGAACTTTATAAATCTTTAAAGCACGCACCTCTGCCCCTTTAGTAAAAGTAAATTCAACTTATATGAAGTATTAAGTCTGACCGCGTCAACCTTGTTGCACGGGCTAGTCCTGTCTATAGAGCTACTGGGACCGGAAAGGTTAACCCGGCTCGAAAATTCAAATGTACTACGACTGACGTTAAAGGGATTGTAATTTTTAATGTTAAATGCAAAGATGACAATGCCTTGAAACCCTTCTCTGATCAATAATGTGGAAGATATTGTAGTTTTTCAAGGTTTAAGAAAACATGACAGTTAAAATATCGTTATTAAAGTCTCATCTTTTGTGGGTAATCCTTATGTATATATATTCTATATCCGTGCTATAAATTGCATCGTGAACAGTTCAATAATAGGATATATAAATCCTATTCACACAGAACACATACAGAGATAAAATAGAAGAAAGATTTTTCACAGTTTAGAATATTATATTTATCAAAAAATAGATTCAAAAAATTCCGCTCTGATAAAAGTGTTAATTTGACCTTTTAATTTGCAGCTTTTACTTGCTTCGATCCCCCCCCCCCAAGACTTTTTTCAATGAGAACAATTCATTTTAAGTATTTCAAAAATTCAGAAAAAGCAAAAACAATCAAAATGTCAATGTTAATTCATAAAAGATTGTTCAAATTCAAATGCTATTTAACAATAATCAAAGTTTAATAAATGTAAACTTGGTGCAGAGAGAATCAAAGGATGATATTCAATCAGAAAATGGTTCAAGTATTGGCCAAAGGATGGAAGGGGCTTTATGGATGGAAGGGAGCGGGGAGTGATCGAGAAGTTATGAAAGGAAATCTAGACATTGTACTTGTAGGGATGTTGGTTTGTTTGTTTGTAACGACTTTGTATCATATTTTTTTGTGGGACCTCAATTGACCCCAAAGAAGGTTTTTATTTTTATTTTGGAAACCCACCAATTCAACCAGAGAAAATACACGAAATCCTAAAAATTATTGTTCTTGGTTTCTAGATGAAACTTTATTCGACAGAATGATTAGGTATAATTAAAGCGACATTACTGTTACGACTTTGTGACCTTTAGCTCCTTTAGTTTTGAAATTACGCACACAAGTATGAGAAAAGCAACTTTAACCGGTTACATACGGTGGTAGGCGATTATATCAATAAAACGAAGACGACTTTTTATTTAAGTTTCAATTGTTAACAAGCCTTTTGCGAATTACAAGTTTACAAGTTCGCAAAGACAATTAGCTTTGTTTTCATGTTTTTATGTATCCCATAACCATGCTGTTAAAAAGCTTTACATAAACTAAAATTGAAATCGAAGTCGTCTTCATTATATTGATTTAATCGCCTAACTCTTCAATAATGGAAGTTATAATTAAGAACAATAAACTTCAGTTTGACTGGGAAAATGTTAACAGACAAAACCACTGAAAATATGAAAACCCTGTAGAAAAGAAAAAATGAAGAATATTAAATTGAAAAATAAAAGAGTCCGAATGAGAAGAAAATGTGGGAAAAGGGACAACGAAAAAAATAAAATGAAAATAGAAGAGTTGAAAACTAAAATGAAGATTAAGAGATGAGATGAAATTGTTCCGGATTATAGAAGAGAGTTATATTGGATTATCCAATAAACTAGTTAGATGGATAGATAGATAGATATAGTCAGATAGATAGTTAGACAGACAGATAGATAGTTAGATAGATAGATAGATAAATACAGGATGCTGCAGAGCAGAGCAGTTCCTGGATAGAATAGATTCCTGGAAAAGACAGGATGCTGCTGAGCAGAGCAGATCCTGGATAGAATTGATTCCTTGAAAAGACAGGATGCTGCTGAGAAGAGCAGATCCTGGATAGTATAGATTCCTGGAAAAGACAAAACAGGATGCTGCTGAGCAGAACAGATCCTGGATAGAATAGATTCCTGGAAAAGACAGGATGCTGCTGAGAAGAGCAGATCCTGGATAGTATAGATTCCTGGAAAAGACAGGACAGGATGCTGCAGAGCAGAAAAGATCCTGGATAGAATAGATTCCTGGAAAAGACAGAATGCTGCAAAGCAGAGCAGTTCCTGGATAGTATAGATTCCTGGAAAAGACAGGATGCTGCTGAGCAGAGCAGATCCTGGATAGAATAGATTCCTGGAAAATACAGGATGTTGCTGAGCAGAGCAGATCCTGGATATAATGGATTTCTGGAAAAGACAGGATGCAGCTGAGCATAGCAGATGCTGGATAGAATAGATTCCTGGAAAATACAGAATGCTGCTCAGCAGAGCAGATCCTGATAGAATAGATTCCTGGAAAAGACTGGATGCTGCTGAGCAGAGCAGATCCTGGATAGAATAGACTCCTGGAAAAGACAGGACTGGGTGCTGCTGAGCAGAGCAACTCCTGGATAGAATAGATTCCTGGAAAAGACAGAGTGCTGCAGAGCAGAGCAGTTCCTGGATAGTCTATATTCCTGGAAAATACAGGATGCTGCAGAGCAGTTCCTGGATAGAATAGATTTCAGGAAAAGACAGGATGCTGCAGAGCAGAGCAGTTCCTGGATAGAATAGATTCCTGGAAAAGACAGGATGCTGCAGAGCAGTTCCTGGATAGAATAGAATCCTGGAAAAGACATGATGCTGCAGAGCAGAGTAGATCCTGGATAGAATAGATTCCTGGAAAATACAGGATGCTGCAGAGCAGTTCCTGGATAGAATAGATTTCAGGAAAAGACAGGATGCTATAGAGCAGAGCTCCTGGAGAGAATAGATTCCCTGAAAAAAAAACATGATGCTAATAAGCAGAGCAGCTCCTGAATAGTATAGATTCCCTGAAAAAAAACAGGATGCTGCAGAGCAGAGCATGTCTTGGAGCAGAACAATTTGTGGAAGGAAAAGACAGAATGCTGCAGAGCAGAGCAATTTGTGAAGGTATTAGAGGATGCTGCAGAGCAGAGCATGTCTTGGAGCAGAACAATTTGTGGAAGGAAAAGACAGAATGCTGCAGAGCAGAGCAATTTGTGAAGGTATTAGAGTAGAGAAAAGTTAGGATGCTGCAGAGGAGAAAAACTGGGAAAACTTTTTACTTTCAGTTTCAACATGTTTTTTTCCACAAATATGAAATCGAAACCATTTGTACTGTTTGTTAAAATGTAATAAATTTATCTAATAAAACAATATTTTCATTTATATGTTACGAGAGGAAAATATTCCTTTATAAACCCGGCCAATTATCAAAAGATTCAGTAATCTTCTTTTAATAAGAAAAAGACACGTGAACTAGAATTATTGCAGTAAATAAACTAACTTAATTTATAAAATCATGGTCTACGTCTTATAAAAAATCTGTCAACTTTGATTTCGAATCAATGTGATTTTTATCTATTTCATGCATGATTTTGTTAATAGAACAGTCCCGGGTTACCTGGTTAGAATGTGGATCAAACGGATGAGTTCGATCTTATTATTCGTAATTGGGTCCATGACTTAGGAAATTAGTTCTTACCACAAACTATGATATTCTAATATCTTTGCAACTCGATGTTGCAGACCTTCGATATCTAAACACTAAGAAATTTAAGAACCAAGCAGGTTCTTAAACTTTGTGATAGAAAGTTTAAGGTTGAGCAGGTTCAGTATCGGTTTGAAATTCAAAACCCGTTCCCTTAATTCCAACAATTTTGGGAATCCTTGAACTCTGTCAAACATGATAGATACATCCAACCAGATAGATAGATCTAACTTTGACTCCCGATCTTAAATCTGTATATGTATTCATATATAAAACATTAATTAATATATTGAATTATGGTTGAATCGCCCAGCTAGTAGCTACCCCCCTTTAATTTTCCTTCTATTCTTGTATTTTATTAATCCCCTGGTATGGTTTGGACCTGGAGCTATGAACATGAATATTTAATTCAACCTGCCGAGCTCAATCCTTTCTTTACATTTCTCCGATACATTCAACTTTACATCCTTACATCATACATATCTTCTTCTTCGTTTTTTTGCTTGTATCCAATAAACGTCGATCGGGCTTAAAGGTTTATAGATGATTAAAATTTCAAAAATTTGCCTCCAACAAAATTCGATTGTCATTAAATTTTGAAAATCCACACAAATTTTTTATAAAATCCGCGAAATTTTTTTTTTTACAATGTATATAAACGAAGAGAAAAATGTTCACAATTGAAATAGAAGATGGACGCGAAACGCCCTATAAGCCTAGTATAATATACTTTGCTTGTCTGTTTATTGTATACAATAAAAGTCAAAACGGCTGAACCGATCGGGCCCAAATTTTGTGTCGCACCTCACATGAGTCCAGGGAAGGTTTATTATGGATGCTCAGAATTATAAAAAGTTGTTTCCGAAAATTTTTGATTTTCGTCAAATTTTGAAAATCTACAAAAACAAAATTGTAAATCCACAAAAAAAATTATTAATGTTTCATCGAAGATAAAATGCTTTCAACAATTTTAATTTGAAATAGAAGATGGACGCGAAGCGACCGGATAGTATAGTTATAGTTAAACATTCAATTACACTAACCTTAAGCAAAACTCAAACGAACTTGAATTCTGGTAATTCATGAGCATGATGGTCTTTTCTTTTTAACAACGATGTTCACTGCATTTGTTCTTAGGTCGATATCCTACGGAAATATTCGTATATTTTTCCGGATAAAATGGAAGAGAACATGTTTTTTAACTGAGCATATTTTTCCGTCTATCTAGCCCCAACTAAAATAGCATGTAAAGATTAGTCTCATGAAAACACAAAACTGAGAAATAAATGTAAACCCTCTTTTTTACTTAATTGATGTATTGCTTTTAGCCTTTCTTTTATTTTATTTTATAAAATATGAAGTAACAGTATACAGAACAGTACAGCAGAATTAATTACGATAATTTAGATATACACAATAATCGGTTTTATGAAACAAATATTTAAATCTATTAAAAAACAAATTCTATAAATAAATAAACTGAAAAAGTATAAAAAGGTGTACAATGGAACCCATAAAACAATGAAATAGGACCACATTTCACCAATTGTTTTTTTTAGTTTTTAAAGTAAATCTGTTTTATACAAGTACTTTGAACATCAACTAATTAACTGAAATGGGTCTGTGTACACTGCACAACAGTTGCGTTTCGTGTTTATTGTTTACTGGACTTTATAAAATCATAACTTGCATGAGTCTAACAGTCTATTTCGCATTTTTATGGGTCTTTCTTATTCCATTGCTTACTCCGACCCCCGAAGCCGGGTCCGAAAAAGAATATCATAAAAAGTAGATTTTTCTTTTAATATATGGCCGTGCAGTTTAAAATTTCAGCCAAATGGGAGACGCTCGAACTAAATTTTCTAAAAAATGTCTTCTTTATTTTGGAATAACCCTGCCTCAAGTAAAGCTTGAATTTGGGTCAGTTTTAATGTTATTCTTTAAAATACAGCAAGGTATGGGATATGTAAAAATTCTCAATTTTGTTTAGTCCCCCTGTAGTATTATTTATATTCAATACAAAAGCAAATCTCTACCCCACCCATATCGATAGGGCTAGGCATGTTAATTTTTTTTCAATCCGTTAGTTAAAGGGAGTGTCTGGCTAGACATGGTAGTTGAGCTAAGAGTGCAGTATTGTAGAGTTTTTTAGATAAATCATTTAAGACGTATAAGATGTTTTTGCGTTGTATAATTACTAAGTAAGAGTGCAACATCAATCTTTAAAATCATCCTGGCGCTCGCCCACAGACATACAGGGTGTCCCACGAAACATGACAATAGGAAGACGACTTGAAAGTCGTCTTTGGTATTTGAATTTATTTGTGACATTTAGTCTTCTATCTACTTTAACATGTCTGTATGTTGTGGCGCGGCACTCCTGTCCAGCAGGTTGTGGTTCGACACACAAAACGTTTCTCTAAAATACTGCACTCTCAGCTCAACTACCATATCTAGCCAGACACTCCCATTAAAGGTGAGAAAAATGGACGTTCACATTGTTTTCCGTTTGTTAATAAAGTGCCAAGAGTTAACTATCTTGATTTTTTAACAACGTTAATTGAAGATATAGCCAATATTCGTTATTCTTGCCTTACCCCGTTAACAGTTGGAAAGTTGGATCCAACGAGAGTTTTACTAAACTGTTTAATGAATGGTTTTGTCGTTTATTCTCAGAAAAGACAGAAGTCGACACTAAAAAGTGGATTACACAACATAAAAAATCCTTTCATTTATAACATTAAAATAACGCTATTTGCCATTATTTTTAAAGATCATCCGTTCGATTTTTTAGCTTTTTGTTCCATGAACTCCATGAACGGTTTATTTCGTTCGTTATAGCGATTTATAAATAAACGTTTTTCCCTGTTTGTTAACGGAATCCTTCGTTAATTAATAAATACTGCCGTTTGTTAACAAAATATTTCCCAGCCTTATACCCCACCCCACCCAAAGCCTCCAGACTATTTGAAATCCAATAAATGCATAAATATTTAAAATATCTTAAACTGCACCTTGTTCTATTCCATCTAATTAGATGCTATCTAATCCATACTCTACTTTTTTAATTAACTCTTTGGAAAGCTTCTTAATTTGATTTCTAAATTGGACTAATTCTATTTTGAATTTTGATCTTAGTTCTGAATTAAATTATCTGAAAGACTGAAATTAATGCAAATTAAACTTCTTCTATCAGTTAAAATAAGATGTCCAGAATTGAAAAGTCCTAATCAAATTTTATTGTGTTAATTTTACAGCATGGAAAAGCTATTTTCTCTGTGTGCATCACTATCAAATTGATAAATATCAGGGTTACCCTTTAAGGGACTGAAAAGGAAAAATGAAAGGGGGTATAGGATGAAACCTGAGAATATAAGACGTTTAACGATACCTATAAGACATCTATCAGATGTTCCTGTCTCGAGAAATTGATATACAACTGCGTCAAAATTATACGAAAATTGATATATATACAATTTTGGATAAAAGTAGTAGGTTTAAACAGATCATTCAGTAAATACGCCTGAGATTCTCATGTTTCATCCTATACCCCCTTTCATTCTTCCTTTACAGTCCCTGGATGAGACTATAACCGACTTGAAACTCTTTTCCTGATCAAAATAGGGCCTTACTCTAGAACACCTAAACTTCTTCTCTTTTTAACCTTCATAGTGGTGAACAAATCAAACGGCTGGTAGGTGTTTTAACAAATCAAACGGCTGGTAGGTGTTTTAAAACATCAAAAATTGTCTATTTTTGATAAGATTTTTTAATAATTAAGATTTAACTACAGGGTTACCCACAAAGGATGAGACTGCAAAAACGAACGAAAACTCTTAAAATCAGAATTTTTTCAAATCTAAAATATCTGAACTTGAAGCTACAATGCAACTGCAAAAAAATTACGGCTCAGAATAAGAACTTGATTAATGGAATAATGACATTAATTCATTAAACTGTCGATATCCTTTTCTATTATAAACATTGGATGAAGAAAAAAACACTAAAATTATTTTTACACCACCAGAACAACTTGGTTTAGAAAAAGAAAACTATAAGGAAACACTGAATGTTACAACTAAATAAATTCACATTTATTTATAATTAAATTAATTTATTAATACAAATAAAAATAAAAATCTTTAAAATGGTTGGTGTTGGTGAGGAACAAGAATGGAACATCAACCTGAATCCTCTTCAGTTCCAGGAACCAGAGATTATGCCAGGAGTCATAGACTAAACAAATATTTTTACTCAATTTTTAGTGGTAACATTTTTTTATTGAGAAGGCTTTAAGAAATTGGACTTTGAGCATGCATGGAAACTAAGTATTGTCAATAAAAGGCCTTTTTCGAGGGGTTAAGGGAACGTGGAACGCTTAACAAAGATTGAGAACTCAAGGGTTAAGAATGGATGAAAAGCAGACCTGAAATAATCCCCATTCATCCTGAGGTAGAAAACCTTGGACTCTAGCGTTAGCGATCAGATACTTGTCCAGGAGAGCCAGCACTTCATTGCAGATCTTACGCAGCACAGTCTCTACCTTCCCACGGTACTGACGAGCCATAGCCTACAGTATCATTATTATTAGGGTCATCGTTATTATGATTAAAATCTTTCAAGAATATCATTATCACCATCACCCTCATCACCCTCATCACTCTCATCACCCTCATCACCCATCATCTCCATCATCTCCATCATCTCCATCATTTTCTAAGCGAGACTTATTAATTTAACTTTTCTTGAATTAAATACTTACACCATAAAAACAACCCAAATAATATCTTTGTTAACACATCAAAAATTCACCTGTGCTGAAAACTTTAGAATTGTGGATTTCGAGATCAATGCTTAATTATCTCTTATTGTTAATTTCAAGATTAATTTACATTTCGTTGATCTGGTAGGGTCAGGACAGGGTGAAAGTAAAGAAACTAAAAAAGCTTTATGTTTAGTTTCCTTACTTTCACCTTGTCCTGAACCTGCCAAATCAACGAAATGTAACTTAGAAACAGAGACGACATTCTCTTGAACGACATCAAGTAGTCTATCTGTTGTTATTAATCTATGAATGAACTTATAAACAAGATAATTGCTTTAAAACAAAGATCCCTACAATGGAATATTTAAAGTTTGTCTCAACAATCAGTCATTGAAAAACAATAATGTCGTCTTTAACGACTACAATTTCCGGTTTACCACCTGAGGCCCTTCCTTTCAACATTAGTGGCCGTGTGAATTGATGTCAGATAGGAATTTAGCGTTAGACAATTCTGGCGGCCAAAATTACCCATTCTAAGGTGGAGGACAGACTCTAAAAAAGTTTTCTTCTTGGGGGAAATTTCAAAGAAAGAATTATCATTGTGAATTAAGGAAAGAAATTGACGACAATCAAACATTTCTATATGAGCTATAACTTTCAGATCTATAAACAGAATAGAGCAAAATACTGTCGAAAATAGTGTCAGAGAGGAAACTTCTATTCACGAAAAAAATTTGAAATATTTCGGCGTCCCTTTTAAATTTGCTAAAATCTATAATATCGGAACTTGAAGCTGCAATGCAAAATAGTAAAGAAAATAATCCGCTCAGATTGAAACCTTGATTGAACAATTCATTTAATCTGCTCAAAACCCTTTCTATTGAACGTTTGATAAGAAAAGATAAATAATTTTTTTGTAAATAGAAAACTTTAAGGAGGCACCAAGGACGTAACCAGAACTAAATAAATTTACCTTTGTAATTAAAATAATTTATTAAAATAAAAAAATAATTCTCTAAAAATGGTTGGTGTTGAACAAGGACCAGCAACATCAACCTGAATATAGCATTATTATTAATTTACTTTCCCCATCTCTTCTTCCATTTTGAACTTTGTTCATGAACTTGGCAGTCTTCTTCTAGTTCTGTCCACTTGCTTTATTCTTATCAGTCGAGCCTGAGTTTGAATCCTGTAACACCAGCTAGCTGTATCTATCGGTGGCTTTTTCTCTTTTTTATCAGTCTTGTTAACCGTGATGATCGCCTACAGCACTGTGTGAGAGTCTAGTTAGTTTACTGTCCCTGTAGGGTATATGATTACTAGGTACCTTGTTTTCCTCTCCTGGAGCAGAAATAACATTAATTTCTGCTCTTGGAGAGGAAAACAATGGACCTAGTAACTAGGGGAGGAAAACAACTAAGTGTGAAAATAGCATGGGACCTTGAACTCTGAACTTTCATCCTTTACTGGCTCGTTCTAGTAGAATCATGGTTTCCTTAACTGTCGTCACTATAGACTCGGTCAGTTATGGTATCTTAATAACCTTACTTTTATCTTCTCTGATGTCCACAATAGAATCTTCTCTGCATGGTTTCTGAAGATCAAACAGGTGGTCGTTACAAAGTTCAATAAAGGAAGCCTTGACAACAAACTGGATTCATTTATTGAAATTCATAACGACCAACTGAGTGTATCCATGTTCTCTGTCGGAGTAACAAGGAACTGAGAGGATCGTCTCCCCTTCTCGAGTCCAAGTTCCAACCCTAGCACTAGACCCCCGGACCTTGAGTCATTGGAACTAATCTCCTCATCATCCTCCATCTCATACTTAACATTTGGGAGTTAGGAAAGTATATTTTAAAGAATTGAGAAAATTAAAATGAAAAATGACAAACCCTTTTCATCTATTTTATCTTTATTCAACATGATTTCAGGTAAAAAATAGATTTTTTTCTTCACAGGGTTGCTCCAAGGTATAAAGGTCACCCTGACTTAAAATCAGGGTTCGACGAGAGATATAAAAAACCAAATAAATCACTATAACTAGTTACTAACCTGAGATCCCGGTGAGGGAAGATTAAGTGTATGTATCTGAGAAGAAACAGCTAAACTAATTCTATCCACCACAGCACGCTGAGCTAGCAGCATCTCACGAAACTGTTCCCTCAGCTGGTCAACTCAGATCTAAACATTAATAACAGTTATCTCTTAAGTGTACGCTGACCTTTCTGTTAATAAGGATGAATATGATATTCTGTCGTTTTAACGCTAAAAAATGGTTTTATTTTTCTTAAATTTACGGATTGTAGGGATTTTTTTTCTCGAAAATTATGCTATAGTACGGATTTTCAAAAATGTACGGATTTTTTAAAAAAGGTACGTATTGTACGGTTATTCGAAAATTGTACGGATTGCACGGATTTTTTTTCGAATCTTTTACGGATTGTACGGATTTTTTTCTAAAAATGTACAGATTTTTGTACGGATTTTTTCAAAAAGTTTTGGCCACCCTGAAATTGGTAATTTACTTTCGCAAAAATAAAAAATAATTTTGGTTTAATAGCAATAGGTATTCATATTTCTTATGGGGTAGAGAGCGGAAGGAAATCACTCATGACATGGGGATTAAGGGTGTATTTTTCTGAAACAATTTTACAGAAGCAAAAAAGTATTCTACTAGGAATATTAAGACATACATTTTTCACAAAAATCAAAAATGTGCCCCTCAAATAGGTAATATATTAAAAGTCACTAGAATAAGTGAAAATGAAAATTTTGAAATTATACTGAATTGGGTATCATTGGAACCTTATTGAATTTCTGAATTCATCAATTTACAGAATCGAAAATATTGAAATTTGACTGAGTAAGGTCAAAAAAGGCATTTTTTTAGTACTATAATGAAATCTTCAAAATAATACCAATTAAACAAATTTTATCCAATGTTTTAAATCTACTTTTATAATATGTACAAGCAAACTCAATTTACATAAACACAAATCAATGATCTTGTAAAATAAAGGTTCTTATAACTTAATTTTAATGGTAATAACCTGTTAACAATATAATTAATTTCCATTTATTGACTTTAAATTTAAGGGTACGTCCAAGTATACGATTCATGC
>NW_019396682.1:59800-74300 GCF_000591075.1 Eurytemora carolleeae | reverse complement strand
CCCCCCCCAGCAGGAATAGGGTTAATGATTTTCAAAGAAAGAAACGCGTCTACAGTTGCAATGAATCATGAATATAGAGAAACAGACAGAGTATAAATTCATTACAGTCGTGTCTAAAGTCTCATCCTTTTTGGGTAACCCGGTATTTGATATGAAACGACATCAAATATACATAGTAGTGATTTAATGTCGTCTTCTTATTCCACCGCTTAACAGGTCGATCCCGTCACGCATTCATTTTTACCCTTTAAATTGAATTATTCTAAATCTGCAGTTAGTGCCAATAAAGATTAAATGGATCAGTCTAATTCTGTGTGCAAGAGCACTTAAATCTACAGGAAATAAGAAACTTCGAATTGTTCAGGAAAAGCAGATACTTTAGCATTTAATTTCTTTTATTATTTTACTTCTTATTTAGTTGAATATTAACATTCCGAAAAATGTATTGTTAGAAAAAAAAGAGATTCAGAATATTCACCATTTTGTGAAAAAACAAATATTTTTTGAAATTTTAGGTGACAGAAGATTCTCCTCCCTTTCAGTTCAAAGAATCTTCTGGAAACATGCATGGAAACTAAGTATTGTCAATAAAAGGCCTTTTTCGAGGGGTTAAGGGAACGTGGAACGCTTAACAAAGATTGAGAACTCAAGGGTTAAAAACGGATGAAAAGCCGACCTGAAATAATCCCCCTTCATCTTGAGGTAGAAAACCTTGGACTCGGCACTGCTCGCGTTAGCGATCAGATACTTGTNATACTTCCAGACCAATATCCTAGTATCAAAGGTAATTATACTTCCAGACCATTATCCTAATGTCAAAGGTGATTATACTTCCAGATCAATATCCTAGTATCAAAGGTAATTATACTTCTAGACCATTATCCTATAGTCAAAGGTGACCAGTGGTCGGATTTATCAAAAAGCATGAAGTAGTTGAACTACGAAGTCATATTTGAACAACTTCTATTGAACTTTAACAGGCGAGAATTGGTTCAAATTAGTGTAGTTGGCTACGTCTTACATTTTACAGTTCATGATATATGTTTCAGTTAAGACTTAAATTGAAAAGAATTTGTTAAGCTAAGTTTATAAATCTAATTGTTAAAAGGATTATCGAGTGAAGCATATGAACCTGGATTTCTTCTATCCTTGAACTGCACAAGTTCCCCGAGCTATCCAGCAGCTGATCTCACATGGTATATTGGAGATGCGCAGGCGCAGGAATCCTTGGTTACTAAGTATCTTCGAAAGGTAAAACAAAATGGCGCAGAAGCAAGCCTGGAAAATTCATGTTCAACCTCAAAATCTTAATCATTTGTTTTCCTTAAAAAGCAAGAAAACTCAATCTATCAAATTTAGAAGTTAAATTTGTTTTGATTCAAATTTTAGCGAAGACTAATTTTTCTAAGTGTAATTTTAAATGCATTGAGTCTTCCGAATATTTAGACGACCGAGACAGGGTTAGAGATTTCAACGCTTGGTTTCAATCTCGAGATTGACCCAAAGCTAGGAAAGGATGGAACAATTGTGCTCACTTGCTCAGCTACGCTTCCTGAAGTACATGGCGATCAGGTTAACATAAGTTCCATGTGTTATTCAACTGACATTTAGATGATATCATAATATAGAAAATCTTAAATATTTTTGATTTGCTTATATTTCAATTAAACCGAGCTGATAAGCTTGCAATAAATATATTATTATTTAAACTAGATTGGGAAATTTACATTTTAAGCAAAATCGCCATTCATATGAACTTTTCTAAGTAGGTTTAGCAGTGACTCGAAACAGACTCCCTTTAGAGATATACAGTCTTTGGTGCGATCTCTAATGTGGCTGACACACTTACTGATTTCTGCTGGCTGCTGCAGGGAAACAGCAAACTCTTCCACAATTATGTTAAACTCTTCATCAAACTCTTCCACAATTATGATAAGCTCTTCAGCAAACTCTTCCAAAATTATGCTAAACTCTTCAGCAAACTCTTCCATAATTATGCTAAACTCTTCAGCAAACTCTTCCACAATTATGATAAGCTCTTCAGCAAACTCTTCCATCTTGGCAAATCTGAAGCTCATTGCGAAGTTTTCCATATTCCAGGAAAATCCAGATTTTCTCCTCTTCAGTAAAAGAGCTATTCGACTGATAAATTCTGACTGGAGCCATTTTTTTCAACCAGAATATAAAATGTCCCTTTTGACTGGATAATTTCCCGAATTTTTTAACCCAGTTTTGCGCATTTTTCAATGAAGTTTAAGCAAATCAAAAATATCAGTTGTAGAGAAGCACCCCTTTACATAATTATGTACATGTTTTTAGATAATTATGTACATCTTAAATGATTATTTACATGTTTAGACAATTATGTACATATTTAGATAATTATGTACATGCTTAAGTGATTATGTACTGGAGTTTATAATATATATATGTACATTACACATGTTTAGATGATTGCATGTACCGGAGAAAATGTACATTGTACATGTTTAGATGATTATGCATTGGAGTATATGTGTACATGTTTAGATGATTATGTACCGAATAGATGATTATGGACTGTAGTATATATGTACATTTTTAGATGATTATGTACTGTTGTATATATGTACATGTTTAGATGATTATGTACTGGAGTATATGTGTATATGTTTAGATGATTATGTACTGTATTATATATGTACATGTTTAGATGATTGAGAAGTGGAGTATATATGTACATGTTTAGATGATTATGTACTGGAGTATTTGTGTATATGTTTAAATGATTATGTACCGAGGTTAATATGTACATGTGTAGATGATTATGTACCGGAGTATATCTATCCAAATCTCGCCTGGAATCCTGTACTCCCAACTCTCCTGTTCTAATCCACATGTCTGTGATATTGTAATCCTTGTAATCCTTCGGCTTATCGTAGGATTATTTTAGTTAATAAATCAATATTTTTAATCCTAATTTTTTCTAAATTAAAATTTTTCAATCATCTGAAGTCAGAAATCTCGAGATCAACCATCTTATGCAAATCAATGGATTAATTTAATTTCTCTTCGATATCCCATGGTGGTCATACCCTGCAGGGATAACTTAAGAATTAGTGATCACGCATTGATTATCATATTTCGATATTTGGATATCGAAATAAAAGTTCAAATTAACAAAATTTCATAACAAATAAAGATGCTGAGCTTAAAACTAGAATGAAATATCCTTAATCCAGATCGGAAAATTAATCTGGAGATTAAAAAAAAGAGGAGAACAAGCAATATTTAATCTGGAGATTTAGAAAAAGAGGAGATCAAGCATTGATCTCGATTCTGAAGTTTTCAGCTCAGGTTTGATTAAGATTTATGGATCAAAACTGTGAAAAAGGAAGACGACACTAAGGTAATAATGCATTTGATGGTGTTAAAAGAAAAAAGCTATGTTAGTAATTTGTTAAATCATTTAATAAGGGCATGAAATGGATCGCGTCAGGCTACAAAAAATTGTTGTGTCTCATGTTTATTTGACTTTTTAGATTCATTGTTTTTAGTAAATATAGTAAAAATAGGGTTTCCAAATTTAATTTTGTGAAGACAACAAAAAAGGAAACGAAAACAAAAATTTTCGTTCTTTTCCTAATTCCCAACTTTTCTGAAAATCTTTTTACAAACCTTTTTCGCGAAGTTTCAACTTACTTTGACGAAATTTTTTCTTTACAGGTTACTATAAGAGATTTATAATGTGCGTTAAAATGTACATATATTTTGGAAGAAAATGAAATGTGCTCGTTAAGTTGGTTTAACTACTCAATATGCCAATAATAACATATCCCTTACCCACAACAGTCGTTGCAGAATAATTCACATAAACTGCTCAGAAGAATATTTTTCAGTTGAACACCTAGTACTCGAAGAACAGTATTCGTCTGCATATCAAATATTTTTGGAAAAAGTAAAATTAAAAAAAAATTTTGATAAAATGTTTATTTTATTTTTTTTCATAATTTCATTCAAATTTATCAAAATTGAATGAGATATAACAAAAAATCTAAGCCAATTAATTGCATTTTCGAAGTCATAACAGTTCTAATTGGTTATAATTTGATAACATTTACTGAAGATATCCACTTAAAACTTTTGCAGATATTTTGTTATATCTCATTCAATTATTGATGAATTTTTTTTAGTGTTCCATGAACATTTTAGAATTTTTTATCACATTTTATTTTTTTTATGCCTCAAATCCGAACAATACAAAATTTTTATACATTTTGTAGGCTTGCTTGGGGGGGGGGGGGTGTCACCAAACACTCCGTCAGAAATCACGTTTTTCTTCAGGCGAAATTGGGTTGAAATTTTAACGAAAATGCATCGAAGTTCGCCGAATTTTTTTGACGAAATTTGTTTGTCCCTTTCTCAAAAAATTGGCGCATGTCTCAAAAATAATAAGTGTTGAAATATTTTTCGAACATAATGTTTCATCTTTGAGAGTCCTTAAACCTTCCCTATGGGGTCATGTGAGTTGCCGCAAAAAAATATGGGCCTAATTGGATCAGCAGTTTTGGATGCAGACAGCCAGACTTAAAAACAGGAATGTGCCAAATATGAAGTAAAACGGTTTGCATGGAAAGTAAATTGTTAACTTCAAAACTATTATTGCTAGACAAAATGGACGTGATGTGCCAACTCAGAAACTAGTTCTCATATAATAATATGTAATATTGATGTATAATTATATTTGCAACTAACAATAAAAAAATAATCCCATATTAACTGGTATCAGTGTAACCTTTTTTATGAAAAACAAATTTTCAATCCTAGCATCCATCAGTTCAAGATGTTTAATCCCAGCATCCATCAGTTCAAGATGTTTAATCCTAGCATCCATTAGTTAAAGATGTTTAATCCTAATATCCATTAGTTCAAGATGTTTAATCTTAGCATCCATTACTTCACGATATTTAATCCTAGCCTCCATTAGTTCCAGATGTTTAATCCTAGCATCCATTAGTTCAAGATGTTTAATCCTAGCATCCATTCGTTCAAGAAGTTTAATCCTAGCTTCCATTAGTTTTAGATGTTTAATTCTAGTATCTATACGTTCAAGATGTTTAATCCTAGCATCCATTAGTTCAAGATATTTAATCTTAGTATCCATTAGTTCAAGATATTTAATCCTAGCTTCAATTAGTTTTAGATGTTTAATCCTAGCATCCATTAGTTCAAGATGTTTAATCCCAGCATCCATTAGTTCAAGATATTTAATCCTAGCTTCCATTAGTTTTAGATGTTTAATCCCAGCATTCATTATTTCAAGATGTTTAATCCTAGCATCCATTAGTTCAAGATGTTTAATTCTAGCCTCCGTTAGTTCAAGATTGTTAATCCTATCATCCATTAGTTCAAGATGTTAAAATCCCAGCATCCATTTGTTCAAGATTTTCATCCTAGCATACATTAGTTCAAGATGTTTAATCCTAGCATCCATTAGTTCAAGATGTTTAATCCTAGGATTCATTAGTTCAAGATGTTTAATCCCAGCTTCCATTAGTTTTATATGTTTAATCCTTGGCTCCATTAGTTCAAGATTGTTAATCCTTGCATCCATTCGTTCAAGATTTTAATCCTAGCTTCCATTAGTTCAAGATGTTAATCCTAGCCTCCATCAGTTCAAGATGTTTAATCCTAGTATCCATTAGTTTTAGATGTTTAATTCTAGCATCCATTAGTTTAAGATGTTTAATCCTAGTATCCATTAGTTCTAGATGTTTAATCCTAGCATCCATTAGTTTAAGATGTTTAATCCTAGTATCCATTAGTTCAAGTTCCATTACAACGAGAAGGTTTCCTAATTTCTTATACTTACTTTCACTCAACTTTTTATACAGAGGTTATTTATTACCTTACACACCAAACTAAAGTAAAGGAAGATTAAAATATTATATGTTTTTAATCACAACTTCTTTTATTGAAGAGCTAAAAAGAAAAAAATGTTTTCAAATTAACAGGGTTCGCGGGTGAATTTGGATTTCTCATACTTGTGCGTAAATTCAAACCCAGAGGCACTACGATGTCACAAAGTCGTAGCAGTAAGGTGGCACAGATTTCACCATCTCCTTCTTCCTAGTTCAACGTGTGTACAATCCCCTTTTATCATTTTATCCCTTTATCCCCCTGCATCCCTTTACCCCCTGAATCNATCCCTTTATCCCCCTGGTCCTATTTTATCCCCCTCCGTGGTTCGGTTTATAGACCCCTGTCCTCCCTCTTCCTCTCACCATCTTCGTGTTCACAAGTGCAACCCTCTATTAAAAGAGTTCTATGGCCGATAGGAGGTAACCTTGAACTTGAAGCATGAGCCTAAGCGAAAATGATGGATTTATCAATGTTTTATTTCTAAAGAAATAATGATGTTCAGTTTCGGATTCGTAAAATATAAAAAAGGATTTTGCAAGCATTTATTTCTTTACAAGATATTTTTCTTAAATATAGGGTACCATTGTGCATCGAATATGTTCTATTCAAATTAAAGGTAACTTAAAACTACATCTGTCTATCTCCTTTTTTTCTGCGGACCACTGCACTTTTAAGTATATTAAATATGACCGCAGTGCTCGGCCTGTCCTAACCGCAGCGCTCGGCCCAGAAATCGTCTTAACCTATCTAACATAGCCCCACATATCGGTTATCATGGTATTATTTTTTATAATAAGGCCGAAGCGCTTGGCCCCCTAGCCTGTCCTAGCCGCAGCGCTCGGGCCAGAAATAGTCTTATAACCATGCCTAACCCTACATATCGGATATCTTTGCATATGAACATTGATATGATACCTCGCCGCTATCAACATAAAGAATAAAGTAATAAAGCCCAGTGCACAAAGAACCTTACTAGTAGAAAGACTTATAATATTAATATAATCTTCTACCTTAGGTCAAGTGATAGCTCCCAACTTATACCGATTCATAACTCAGACTATTAACATAATATAGCCTGATAAATATATTCAACTCTGAATAGCTAGTTATAGATATCTATCTTAGCATAGACAAGCAAGGATATATAATTCTGTATAGCTAGACCCAATACATAGCTTCGCAAAGTTAATAGCTCCGCAAGTTAAGAGCTCTGCAAAGTTAATAGCTCCGCGAGTCAATAGCTCCACAAGTTAATAGCTCCGCAAAGTTAATAGCTCCGCAAAGCTAAATAAGCCAGCTCTGTAACGCTAAGCAAGACCAATAGCTTAGTAGAGTTATATATATACATATAACCAATCTTAGATAGTTCCTAATTATATTAATAGCTAAGTAACTAAAATACCATAAAAGTTGTTAAAGCTTTATTATAAGTAAAGATGTCTGGATTCTTTAAGTACGTCGATCACTGCCCAAATGTTGCTGGATCTCTCCCAGACGATATAACGGAAGGAGACAGTGACTATGGATTAGAGTTAGAGGCACTGTTTATCTCTGATAGTTCCACTGAGATAATAAATGCATCCATATAGAGATAATCACTGTTTTATCCTCAGACGACGAACCTGAGGATTTAGAAGCAGGTATTCCCGCCCTCTCTGCTCCAGAAGTAGCTGAGAGCTCCAGAGATGAAGGGGAAGGTGAGGTGGATGATGGGGAGAATGAACTGGATGAAGGAGAGACAGAGGGGAGGAAGTCCCCGCAGGGGGATGACGTAGCTGTTACTGTAGAGGTTCCTGGCCTGGAGGATGATGTTGAAGAGGAGGATGAGTTCACCAGTATGTGGAGGAAGCTGGGCTTGCAGCCAGACAGGGGACATGTGAACCTGGTCCTGGAGAACAGGCGAAAGATACAGGGCCGGGTTGAAGTGATCTGGCAGGAACTACGACTAGCAATAATAGAAACATTCCGGGACCAGGGCAGGATGATCTACAGTGAGGAGGAACACCAGCTCAAGCAAGAATTGGCACTTGTCACAAACATGTCCCTTATCCTGGAGCAGAGGTTGGAGCTGCTACAGTTCCTTGCCATGAGAGTTGAACTTGGATCCGAATATTAATCTCCTGAAATGAATAATACTTTATTAATACATTTATATCAATAAATATGAACTAAGAGAGTTAATTATTGTGTTAAAAATTCTGCTGTAGACCGAATCAAACTCGGGGTTTACAACACTGTCCTAGCTGCAGTACTCGATCCAGAAATCGTCTTATCCTAACCTAACCAAATTGTTGGTTACCAAATATTTGGTTACCAAATTGTCGGTTACGAAATTGCCAGGTTACGAAATTGTCAGGTTACCAAATTGTCGGTTACCAAATTGTTAAGTTACCAAATTGTCAAGTTACCAAATTGTTAAGCTACCAAATTGTCAAGTTACCAAATTGTTAAGTTACCAAATTGTCAAGTTACCAAATTATTAGTTACCAAATTGTTTGTTACTAAAATGTTAGTTACCAAATTATTAGTTACCAAAAATCTTCCCATCAGGACTAACTATTGGTATCCTGGGCAACGCTAGGTTCTGAAGCTAGTATTAAATAACAAATGAATTGTGTATTGTTTCTAATTCTGGATTATGCATTAGAAACCCTTTCAAGTTTATACAAACACAAAACAACATAAATTTAATGGTAAATACAATATCAATAGATTTCAACGGGAAACATTTAGTAAATAGGATAAAGTTAAAATAGAATCGCTTATGTATGCTTATAGCATCTATCACGCACATCTGCCCCTTTAGTAAAAGTAAAACCTATATAAAGTCTGACCGCGTCAACCTTGTCGCACTGGCTAGTCCTGTAGATTGTCTTCTTAAATACCACGATTTTTACGTTTTAATGTTTAAAAATAATGATTTTAATTCACTTATAAGGCTATAGAATAGCTAATACACAAGTTAAAAATTATTTAACAACTTTACAAAACAAAGAAATTGTAACGGCCGTAGGTCCAGGAATGTTACATATGTAAATATGTATCACAAGTGTAGTTAGTATTTCCTTTTGCATTTTATTTAAGAATATGAAACTAGCCCTGTATATGATGTACATAGTACTGCACTTGTACGTGGAATGAAATACACAACCTTTTTTAGGACTTTTTTCTGCAGACCTATGGCCAATATCTCATTCATGTTACCGTAGGTACAACTATAGGTCTCTGCTCTGGTGAAGCTTAACTATAGTGTGACTATGGTTCTACCTATGGCAGAACGTCTAAGAAATTGACCATTAAATTACTGAGTTCAAATTTCCCGAGACTTAGGACTTTATCAAGGTTTTTCTTTTCCTCGGATTTATTTTCTTCCGGACTTTTATTTCTGTGATTTTTGTTCCTCAGACTTAATTGACAGCTCCCATGCTATTTTAGGGAAAAAAGTCCCAGAAATCTAAAACAAAGGACTTTATTTCCAGTGAGCATCCACATTTTTTCAAGGACTTAAGAAAATTTTGACTTTTTTCCAGAGTTTTTATTTCCAGGTTTTTTTTCCCTGAAACTTTTTTTCCCGGGACTTTCTTACATAGATTCCTAAGTTTTAACTAGATTTGCACTGGATGGTTTTTCCCGATTGTTGCCACAAACTCTGATATGTTAATCCCTTTATCCTTGCAACCCAGTGTCGTAGATTTGAAACTTTGAATTCTTTTTGTAAAATAATCTAAGTTTTAAATATCAAATCATTTAAACTAAAGTTCAACCATCTTAAATGGATCTTAAATAAAATTTTTTAGAAGATCCAAAAAATTAAATCTTATAGAAACAATTGAACGCTTCAGATCGATCCAAAGATCGTAATGAAGGAGTAAATTATAATCTTTGTCTATAATTTATCCAAATATATTTATAAAAGTTGGCTGCACACTGTCTTAAAGAACTCAAAGAACGTGTTGGTCGTATTAATATCTCCTAACCTACAGAGGGAGAATGACAAGGAAATATTCAAGAAAATCAAACTTTTGTTGTTAATTAAAACATCTTTTATTCAAATGTATATTATGAACATTAAATCTTGGCAACTTTTAGTACATTGTTATTTAAAACTTGTATAATTAAACTTTTATTTTGGTTTGTTTTGATGCTAAATAGCAACATTTATTTATCCTCGCAGAGACCGTAATTCTAAGTGACTTTCCATGCAAAGATGGCCGAGCCCGATTTACAACAGTAGCCTTTAAACTTTTAAATGATCGTCAAGGCCACATAACTCTGTGTGTTTACTCTCAAATAGTGTTCAAAATGCCGTGAAATTGGAATGTACGATGCACATAAATTTATGGTGAAGAGGATTATTCATTTTGCGTACAGTCCTGTGTTTGTACTGTACTGCTTGGCTAGTTGAAATTCGGCCCGTTACATGAAATGAATTTGAATGTACGTAGTGTACACTGTACAGTTTGAACGCAACGCAACAGATGTTTCTATAGAGGGTAATGTTGTGAACTTGAAATTAGGTCTATACAGTCCCTTTAATTTATTGAAAAAGGTTCCTTGTTAAAAATTTAATTTTAAAAGTTTTATTAAGTATTGAAAAATAAAATCCTTAGCCACTTGATCGGTGAACTCCTTTATCTATTTATATACATACTTTGCTTGGGTGTCTGTCTAGGTATTTGTTTGTTTGTTTGTATCCAATAAACGTATGAATGTTGGACCCGATCGGATCCAACATTTTTTAAGGCAACTCAATGATCCTAGGGAAGGTTATGGACGCTTAGAATTAAAAACAATGTGTCCACAAAAAATTGATTTTCGTAATTGATTTAAAAAACACACGAAGAAATATAAGTCCGTGAATTTTTTGTTATATTGTTATTGTTTTTATTTTAAGCAGATAAATGCTCAAAGTTGAAACTATAGCATATATAGTGCTCATAAAGAAGTTTCCAATTCCATTCGAATTTATTCATTGATGCATTAGTCTTGAAAGTCAGGGCTTTGAATTTTTCCTAAAAGTTTAATTGCTATCGTATTTTTTTTCTCTGCATGTAAAATTTCTTTAATTATATTCACAAAATGTTAAAAAGTATTTCACATCCAGATAATACTTTATTTGAACTATGTACAGTGAATCCCAGATATATGAATGCAATTGATATATTAATATTAAAATCATTTTTCTGCGGCATTTGATCTTATATATGTTTGTTGACTTTAAAAGTCACTATAATAAAATAAAGAGATCTAAAATGGATATTTCTAACATTTATTAAAAAAAACGAGTGTTTTGAAATATTTGCATTTAAGGCGGAGTTAAAATTGGTTGATTTAGAAATTAACAAAGGAATTATGGATGGATATTTGATGGTACTTCATGGGAGTGTTGTAGAGCTTCATGTTGGTGGAGCAGATCAACAGGAACTGGGGCAACAGGGCTTATCCAACCTAGTAGGCAGAGATCGCAGCTTTATCATGCTGGATTTGAGCGATTATGTTGTCTCTGGAAGTGGAGTGCATGATAAACTGGGAACCCTCGGGTAAGCCTGTCTGCTGCTAATTGAGTATCTGCGTCATCATCATAAAGGAGTCAAGAGGCTCCCTGTGTCGGAGCTGTTACTAGTTCAACTGTCCTAACATGACTGAATACCGGAAGCTGGGATGGGCGGAGATTCGACATGAGGGCACTACATGAGGAGGAAATGGATCTTGAGTACACATACATCTAGAGAAAAGGCTACGGCAATTTGAGTCGGAAAAATCGTCTTCCTTACATTTCGAATTAATTTTAACAATGTTATACGACATTATAAAAACCTCTTGCTTTGTATTCATATATCTGGGATTCACTGTATGTATAAAACTAATTAAGTACACAAAATCCATCCCTGTCTTGTTGTTTTCAGACACATCACTAAATTCTGTTTTATTTTTATGTTTTTATTTTATTTTTTAGATTCTATCTTAAATTGTCAGCACTATGGTGGTCTCTGCAATCACAAACGTAAATATTTATTTAGCCATGCAGAATAAACAAATCAAATTTTTAAAAAGATTAAATGTTCGGAAAAAAAAACAGAAATTACAGGATTCAGAATGTATAAGAAGTTTAATAGTTCAAAACACTAATATTGTTGAAAAGTGGTAAAAAAAATACTTGATTTGCACTGACTATTTATGTATGTGTGATTTTTTTCCATCTCTTTATTGGTGTTTGTCAGAAATCAGAATTATCGAATTTATTTTTCTTTTGCTTGCTTGCTTTTTTTTAAATTCATTTTAAAATTGTATACTACACATGACTGAACCTTGATTGGATCAGGCGCCAATGGACTCGGCATACAGGAGTGACTAGATGTCTCTGCAAGTTAATATATTAGAAATATATTCATCTACTCTATAAAATCTTTTTCAAAGTTAGAATGTAAGCAGTTACAAAGCAGTCTATATTTAAAATTGCATACATTGTTAATTTCCAGATTATGCCAGTTTAAAAATTTTCAATGTAGCAATTATTTTCCAATAGATTCTTTGCAATCTGCAAGAACCCATAGAAGTAACTCTAATTCTGGATCATTGAGTAAGAATTTGCAATGTCGTCTTCCAAAACCAAATAATCTAATTTACAGAAAATGTTCTCTGATCCACTGCTAGTGCTGGTTGTTTACAAAGCCATTCATCTATGGCGTCGTGACGTCACTGTACATAATGTGTAAGAAATCCCTATTTTCCCATTTTGGAGATAACATTTTGTAATTTTGAGCATCCATAAACCTTTCTTGGGTCAAGTGAGGTCCCACAAAAAATTTGGGCCGGATTTAAAGAATTTGAGCCGCGGCTTAATTTTTAGACGCGGATCAAATATGGTTGGTTTCGTTTAAAATTGTATTTAATGTTTCAAGATTTAAGACGACGCTCAATTGAAACCGATTTTTGGCGGATTTGAGAGGCGGCTCAAATTCATTAAATTCGGACTTTGAACATGTATTTCTGATAAGGGCAAAATCTGAAAGCAATAATGTAAAAAACAACAAAAAACCAAGAAATCTAAAAAGCTACATTTTAATTGTCTTCCCTTTTTTATTTACTGGGTTACCCACAAAGGATGAGACTTCAGAAACAACATACTCATATTGCTTCTTTCCTAAAACTCATAATTTCCTGAAAGTATAAACTTGATTTCGTTCCACAAATTATTTAGTAAGCCTTTGAAAGACCAAAATTAAAACAGAGACTTAATTTTAAATTGGTACTTCATACTGGAAGAGTTTTAAGTCGTCTTTACAGTCTCGCATATAAATGGCTAAAAGATAAAACTCACATTCTTCGTAAGTTTAAACTTTTTCATTGTATCTTTAAAAATTTACGATTTGTCATATGATTTTTTGTAGCTTTTGACTGAGTTTTGACAGAGTAAAAAAGTTGCACATTAAAAAAATACAATTTATCTTGGTCTAAATATTTATACTTCATGAAATTTATTCAGACAGTTTTTAATCTTTATAATTTGTTAATAGTTTTGACAAACAATGTTTCTTATTTTGGAAAAATTCTTTTATGGAATGTTTGCTCCACTTGTAGATTTAAAGTTTAAACGATAATTAGTAAGAATAAAACCCTTGAACATCTATTCCAATAATATTTTCTTTAAAAGTCAGTAATCATATTTTTAGAAAGACTCGACTTTAAATGCAACCACAAAAGGAGTACTTGGAAAAATACTGCTTGATTTTGGCGTGAGAGCGTGCACATCTTGGTTTTCAGTGCAATCAAAATTAAAAAAATGTGCGCGTTATCAGTTTTTTAGTTTGAAATCAAACATGAAAAAAAATCTTGTTTATAAATTAAAGGAATTTCAATGTAAAAACAAGAACTGTCAGATATACTCATGTAATTTGTAAGTCTTGTCACATATTCTGTAAACATAATATAGTCAATAGAAGTAGATTAATTGTTTAGTGCTGGGTTCCTCCTTTTCTTATTTTCCCCTTTACTATTCACCCTACTATAGATCTTAATTTCATGTTCTTTTTATTCGTTCTTCTTCTTTTTTTCAAATTAATATTGTATTGCATTTGTTAATTTCTAATGATAAATGTATTTATAAAAAGTCAGGAGGGCCACCGGAAAATGCGAAGAATTTCGTTCAGATTTAACCTTTCCCCAGATATACCAGTTCTAATTTGTTTAATATATTTTTTACATATATATATATATATATATACTTATAGCTTAGAAAATCCAGTGTTGCCCAAGGGTGCTCTTTAGTAACTCCCTCCGTCGTAAACTACGACTTGAGCTATTTTTCTTTTGCTAATTAGCAAAGTCTTTGATTACTCCCTATAAAAGTGGATTCACTCCATCTTAGAATCTCAAATCTAAGCTAAGAACTTTCCCGAGAGTTTCCCCAATCAAAATTTCCTGACTTATGATCGGACATCCAAACATACAGACAAAACAGAGATTGCTTTTTTACACACACACACACACACTCACAAACACACACCCTTATATTCACAAACACACCCCCTTACATTCACAAACACACACCCTTATATTCACAAACACACCCCCTTACATTCACAAACACACACCCTTA